>NC_062534.1:7332281-7432281 GCF_022655615.1 Tachysurus fulvidraco
TTATGTTTTGAGCTCAGCTCTGAACACAGAAAGCTTTTCCATTTATCTGTTTATGTATCTACTGAACCGCAGTCGCTCATATTTTTTGACTACGCCAATGTTTGTGTCAAAGTGTGTGTGTATGCCAAAGTGTGTGTGTGTGTGTGTGTGTGTGTGTGTGTGTGTGTGTGTGTGTGTGTGTGTGTGTGTGTGTGTGTGTGTGTGTGTGTGTAAAATAATATTCTTAAAATTTGAAAGATCCTGCTGCTGGTTACAATTTAATGTCATGTTTTAAGAGACTCCTGCAGAGAATTCTCTTGTGTCAGCACCAGCACCATGTCGGGGAGAAAGAGCATCACTTTTCTCTGATTTATGCCAGAAATGTTTACCCTTTAAAATGTGTCTTAAAAATCTTGAAGAGCAGGTGTTCTCAACCTGGTCTTTTGGCCAGTGACCAAGAATCCAACATTATCGCAACCCCCAAAAAACATACCATGCAAATACCTGTAAATATTTCAAACAGACATTAGCACTTTATTAGGAAAGCCTATGCACATGCTCGTCCATGCAATTACACAATCAGCCAATCACGTGGCAGAAGAGAATTGCATAAAATCTTGCAGATACAAGTCAAGAGCTGCAGTTAATCTTCAAATCAAACTTCAGAATAAAGAAAAAATGTGACCTTAGTGATTTTACAACCATGACATTGCTGCTGGTGTCTCACAGACTGGTTTAAGTATTTCAGAAACTAATGAACTTCTGGGAATTTCATGCACAAAATTCTAGCGTTAAAAAAAAACACATCCAGTGAGCAGAAGTTCTGTAACATCTTGCTGATGAGAGAAATCAGAGGACAAGGACCGGTCTTTTCCAAGCTGACAAGAAGGGCAGAGTAACTCAGATAACCACCCTGTATAACCACCATGAACAGAAAAGCATCTCAGGATGTATAGGACATCTTGTGGATGAAGTGGGGACAAAATCACCAACACTGGTGAGGACTGGAAAAACTGGAAAGAGACCAGATGATGTTTTCTAATCATCTCTCCAGCTACTCACTGATGGATTGCCCATGTGCTGTTAAGAGTATGTGTGTACACTTAAATAAATGCTAAATACAGCAGAGATGCTGTATCTTGTAGTGTCTAGCTGGTAACCATCAGTCTGCACTGCCACAGATGCCAAAAATGCCACCTTAGCAATTGAAAATATCTTAAATATAGTCAAATATATAACATTTTCTTTCAGAAATAACATCATTAAACATATTTCTTTATATTTTACCCATTATATTTACCCAAGCTTTAAATTGTCTTATTCGGTTGGCTAAAATGTATTTTAAATCACAAGTCACACCAGGAATCTTTTTTTTTTTTTTGCAATAAATATAACTGATAGAACTGCTTCAGGTTTAACACAGTGCAGAAATATGAGCACAAACTAACAGATGGCTGTGGGTGTGTCACTTTCCCAGCATGCACTGGAGCTTTGTGGGCGGTTGGATCTGATGAAGCCCATTATGGCTTTAATGATGTGATGTATGGAGAGGTTTCTTAATTACCAGTGGAAGAGGACACAAGCACACACACACACACACTCATTGTCCTCCCATACACATGCTTACTTAGTTCACCAGTCATTGACCTATACGCTTAGTCATTTACACAATCTGTTCTACATCATCATGTATCTTTACAGGACATGTTCACATACACACGTCCTTCTCCTGAGTAATAATCTGAATTACAGCCACGCACACACACAAGCTGTGCATATCAATGTGCGTGTGTGTGTGTGTGCATGCCAGCTAGCCAGGATGCTAATTGGTCTGAACAGAGATGTTAATAAGTTAATGGTGAGTTCTGTTGTAGGCCCAGCAGAAGGGGATTTGTTATCAAGGGTCAGGGCAGTTAGCGGCCAGCACTGTGAGCAACCCATTAGCTTCATATCATGAGATGGTTTATCAAGACCTGGCGAGATCACCATGGAAACAAGTTCTCTTGTTAACTTTGCAAGTGCACTGACCTTCTCTTCAAGGAGAGGAAAGATCATTGACCCACTAATACTCAAAGACCCACACACATACAGACACACACACACACACACACAAATACAAATACAGATATAGATATTGATGAAAACCCATGGCTATGAAGATGACAATTTTCTGATCTGCAATTTGATGTGCAATACTGTATTTACAGACACAACGTCTGTTCACATACAGTCACTATTCTCCACTGGGCCAATGATGACTAATTATTAGGAGGTGGGGAAAAACATCAAAACATATATATTTGTTTAAAAAAGCAGGCTAAATCTAATTTGAAAATATATTCCAAACTGAAGGAAACCAATTCAGTACACGGTGAAAGATAACACTGGGAAAAGCAGTAGTGTAATGTTAGCACTTGCATTAAGCAGAGATTTGAACTCGGGAACATATTTTAAATTCCACTCCCATCTAGTCCTCACTCAAATCCTTCAGCATTAAAAACGTAGTAGTCCTACCTCGGCAATGAAGACCACGATGACGCAGTCGTCTTTTTCAGCCTGACTCAGCTCTGACATCAGAGAGCTCAGAGTGTCTGTCAAATAAGAGTGCACCTCCCTCTTCACACTGGGAACGCCCATCACTATCGACACTGAAAGAGAGGACATTCAGCCAATCAGTGGCAGCGAAGTCAAAGCGAGCCTGTCACGTAAAGAAAGAGAATACATATGAACACGTGTCCTGGCCTAATATTTTCTGTCATGCTGTATGTTATCCTTCAAGTGCATAATGAACGTGTGATGAAAATGGGAAACCAGATGGACAAATGCTGAGAGATAGAAAGTGAAAGCGAGACTAATTGAAAGTGAAAGACAAAGCAAATCCATGCAGTCAGTAGAGGGAAAGTGTCCAGAAGCTGCTGCTTTTCATTGCACAACAAGCCAGCTTACATAAATGAAAGCAAATGGCCTGAATACATTTATATATATTCTTTTACATATATTTGCATAAAATCTCAATTTTTTAGCAGCTGTTAGATGATGCATATGCAGAACAGTAGCACAGACCCAAAAAGAGCTCTGTTAAGGTTTAACCAAGCTGTCTAACACTCAGACCATGACTATAGATCAAATTCTTAGTGGTCTAATATAGACACATCTGTGGCTTAGTAGGAAATTGGACCAACAATCCACAGACTCATACTGTTTATGCACAAGCATAGCTGAAAGAGCCGGAATTGAGGCAAAGCTGGGCTTGAGCCAGCTGAGAACAGCAGGTCCTCTCCTCCTGAAGAGACATCAGGGTCATGAAAAAGGCTCAACAGCTTTTTTTAATGGATAACAAGTGGTAGAAAGAGAGACGTTAAAAGAGTTATAAATAGTCTCAGAAGGAAAGTGATATGAAGAGACTGAAGTGGATCAGAAAAGCACAACGAGGACCACAGAATCTGATGCAAGCATGATACAAGACAGAGATGAACACACACACACACACACACACACACACACACACACACACACACACACACACACACACACACACACACACCTCCGGTGCGGCCCTGGCCGACATGCACGGCTGGCTGCAGGCTGGTCTCCTTGGCCAGCAGATGGGGCAGGTGGTGGAAGATGCTGGGCAGCTGCAACACATTCTTACTGCTGGTGACGTTCCAGAGCTTCAGCTTGGTTTCATCTGTCACAGACACACAGTCACACTTAGCCATCTATTCACGGTCAGAAATCGAATGCAGATCAGCCGTGTTATTAAACGTTACATAAATCGCATATAGTTTATACTACCTTCATTCTCTGAGCTGCTATGTAGTATGTATTATATGTCTCAGTCTTTCATCACTCTGGTCTTGGAGTCATTTCAGTAGGTTGAATGGATGAAAGGAATGAAATGTATTTTTGTATCTCAAATTCTTGCTATCTTGCTTTTGTTAATACTTGTTTTGTTTACTTCGCTTTTATTTCAGCGTCATAAAGAAGATAAACAGTAAAAAAAACATAGAGAGACTAATCCATTCCCCAACCCGTCCCACCCACAGGAGACTCCATGGATATGGACATAAACACAAAACTGTAAAACAAATAGAAAACATTCAAAAGTTCCCATAGAAGAGTAAAATTACACAACATTAAAAACAGCATGCCATATGTTCAAGGTTTTAGACTGAGCCTCATGTATATAGCAGTATTTAGTTCCATAGATGTTCAGTAGAAGCCCACGTCCACCTGCCCACAGTGTGAGGAGGATTCCAGCAATTAACTAACAGTCTTTTGGCCGCTGTGAGTGCCGCCAACAATAAACTCCTTTATCAACTGGATAAGACAAGCTACTTTTTCTTGCTCTATTGTGGTCATTTGGCTATGTCTAAAATCTTTTTTGCCAAGAAAGAATTACAGAATAAATCAAATGAGATGAATTGAATTCAAATTAACCATTTAATGAATTATCATGAAATCATCTGTATAAGATTTGAAATCCAATTAGTCCAGCCAAAGTCAGAATTAATGACCTTTTTATTTTTACACCGGATTTGTCCTGCTGTGTGAAGTGAGTCATGTACAGTTCAATTCTGTGTTCCTTCCTCTATAAGTGTCCCTCTCTCACCGGACAAGCTGCTCCATGTGCGGTTGATGTCTCGAAGCGCTTGCTTCTCGGCGATGGCTCGCTTGATTTCATCCAACACCAGGTTGAGCTCTTTGGAGCGTTTCAGGTTCTCCTGCTCTGCCGAGTGGAGTCGATCTCTCAGAGCCAAAAACTCCCTCTGGTAGATATCAACCACATTACCTACAAAGACAAAGAGGAAACATTTAATTTTACATCAGATATTCACAAAGAAACACTGAAGCCTTTTGAGAGTTTTTATTAGACTTCATAATTCATGGTATCACTGCTCAATAATTTAAGCCAAACTCCTTAGCGTTATGCACCAATAAATAAAACTAAATTATTAAATGAGCTTTTGACCAGGGCCTCACACAGGTCTGCTTATTTGGAGGAGCAATGGAAAGACCAGGTTATTTTGAGCCCTTATTTCTCTCTGTCTGGCCTTTACAACACAAAGACTTCACTCGTTTACATTTAGAGAGGCAGTTTTCATCCAGAAAGGCAGATGGAGAGACAGAGGCAGACTTCCAACACTTTCACCCCCCATTTTGCATTCAGTGAAGGGATTTATAGCCCCTCCCATTTCAGCTTCTCCTACACACACTGGCCTTCTTAGCAGGCTAGTCGATGCATCTCCCGCACACACTGGTCGATTTCAATCGCTAGGCTTGAACTGCAGTTCTCTGTGGACGTGACTTATGCACTTAAACAGTCGTGAGAATATGAGTCGCAGAAAACGAGTCAAAGATCAGCATCTGTTTGGATCCGCAATGAATTATAAAGCCTTATTTATCAGGACTTTCTGTCAACAACATAAGCATCACATTAAACATACTTTACTGCTGAACTGGCAAAAATAAAACTGGTATCTTCATAAAGTCTTCATAAAGTCTTCATTCATTCAACTTCTACTTTATCTATTTTAAGATTCTGAAATATTAGTTTCTCTCTTTCAACCAGGGACTTTCTGATTTTAAAAATAGTGGTATTTCACAAATATACACCAATGTTCTGTTAATTTTCATAAGTTTTTTCTGGACTGCCCCATTCACTGCCCCATCTAGCTCAGTAGAGTTAGTACTGCCCCTAGTAGTCCACAATGGGAGCTACAACAAGCACTTAAAGGAGCTCAATGGGACACTCTCACCCATGCTCAAGGCAGGAGCAGTGGACAGATCAGACTATGGTAAGATGTTGCCAGATTGAGATAATATAAACAAATTTCACAGCCAGAAAGAGCTTGTTTAAGTAATAGAAATATTTTGATATTACATTTGAAATACATTTCCACAATCAAAAACAAAGTGCAAGTGCAGCCAGTGTCTGTGATGTACAGAACCATTTCAATTGGTAGATGCATTTCAAAGAAAAGGAAGATTATGGGGTGGATAATGTTTGGACAAACAGACCTGGGTATTAACCACACTTAAAAACAATATCGTTCGGACAATAGGAAACATACAAAGTATTGTTTACACCGAGAATCAGTGTAGAGGAAAGTCTACAAGAGATAATCAATAATTAGGAGAGCTTTCAGATGGCTTTCTCTGTATTCTGCGATCTCATCAAACTGTATAGGAGCAGATTCAGTGCCGTCATGATGGCAAAAGAAGATTGTACAAACGCGGGGTGCCAATAATAAATGCTCTTTCGTTAAGTTTCCAATCCGTATATTTACATAATGAATTGCAAGATTTCTGGTAAAGCCTACTGTATCTGAGGGGGTGTAATTGCTGACAGTAACCTGTCTGTTGCTGTACTTGCTGTCAGCTCCAATTTACCTCCTCTTGGGGCCGAAAGGGACTAATCAGATATCATTTGGATGTTGGACGATTCTCAGCACAGCAATAACACTGGCATGGTTGTGTGTTTGTGTGTGGTGTAAGTGGTGTATATGCTTATTGTTTCTCTTGTTAGTCCATGCTTTAGTCTGTACATTTAGAGACTAAATTTGAAGGTTTTTCATGTTCCAAGTTCTTTAACTTGTCTTAGACTGTTTCTCAACCCAGTTCTGCTACTGCAACTGATTCGCTCATACCACTGACACTAGCACTGAGAATGGACCACCAGACTAATAGTCAGCGATTGTGGCTCCTCTCACAGTCACACAAACATAATAGGTTTATTTGAGAAAATGGTGAATGAATGCAAGTGTAACAGATAAGAGAAGATTCTGGTTCAGGGTCACAATGGATCCTAAGGCTGTTCCGGGAATATACATTATATAGCAGGTCAGAACATTGCAGGAAACCAAATCACACACATTCTCATCTAAGGGCTATTTATTGTAACAATACCACCTACTTGCAGGTTTCTGGAGGTGAAAGGCAACCTGAGAAGACAAAGGAAACCCAAATGTACACCGGAAGAACAAACAAACTACAACACAAACAGTTGACAACTGCACTGTTCCCTACTCCAATATCGTACAGTATAAAGTACTACTAATATACTATATATGTAATATGAGTAAAGTGTACAGTAACATGATAATTTGTTAGGAAATTATCACTCAATACTAAGACTTTATGGCAGCATTAAAAATACAAGAGAGTGTGCTCTTATAGAAAAAAATGGGGGGGGGGGTGTCTAACAGCACTCTATTACTCATATAACACAACAATTTTTCAATGATTACACTGAGCAATATCCCTTGTTTTTTAATATCTATCAATAAACCAGAAAACACAAACTCTCTTTCATGAACACGTGTGTTTGATAAATGTATCAGCTGGTTATTATTTTATCAGATTATATGGAGCTTCCACTGTACAAGTATCTATATATGATACTACAGAATCACTAATGTTCTAGAATGAACATGTTAATATAAATGTGTGATTTGCTTTTTGGGGACATTTCCCCTCATGCTTCCCTCCAGGTAGTCCTCTTTCCTCCCACAGTCCACAGATATACAGTATATTACACTAAGCTGATCGGTATCTCTAAGCTGTGTGTAGTGTGTGAATGGGTGTACGTTTGTGCCCTGCGATCCCAACCCATGTCCCCTGAGATAAGCTCCAGGCTCTCCACACTTTGCAGAAAATGGCTAATTGAATATATGGATGGATGGATGGATGGATGGATGGATGGATGGAGTTGCCTTACCACCTGAACTACTGTTCGGCATGTTTTCAGGAGTCAGCTTCATGCATTCATCACTGTGGTAGGATACATATAATGATTTCTGCTCACTAAGTGTTGTAGGCAAGCTGCAAACATGTAGATGCAACTATCTACTGTATTTTTGAACACTGAAACTTCACAACACGTCAGCCCCAACTGCAACAAACTACTATTAGTTTTTACTGATATGGCAATAAAATCCTGAAATGGAACTACACCTACTAGACTGCGAATCCCAGCTTCAGAACCTCCACCTGTGTGTAAGCAAATTAAATGTGCAAGGAAAAATCAATCTCTCCTAAAAGCTTGCCAAGAGCTCTCTGGTCTCATTTGCCTTTTCTTTCAGTCTTTATCATGCTCTTAGCCTCCCTTGCTCTAGTTTCTATTCTATGCACACACATCCCCTAGTTCTATAGTAAAAGACAGAGCAAATGGGAGGGATTTGCACTTTAAAGGCTAATCCTGAGTAGTCACTTTTTTTCCCTGGGACCCAGCAAACACATGGTATGATAAGAACACAATACAGACCCACACTCTCCTTCTCACTCTCGCTGAAATCCCGAACGTAATCTCTAATTACACTGCTTTACACCGATGCAATCCAAGCTGTGTATCAGCCTCAGGGTTAGAGAGACACATAATACTGTGTACAGCTCAATAATCTAACGATGACGTATCCACAGTCTGTACTACACACTGTGTGTGTGTGTGTGTGTGTGTGTGTGTGTGTGTGTGTGTGTGTGTGTGTGTGTGTGTGTGTGTGTGTGTGTGTGTGCGTGTACGTATTTTGTAAAATACATTTGTGAAACTTTTTTTGATCATATATATATATATATATATATATATATATATATATATATATAGGGGTTGGACAATTAAACTGAAACACTTGATCTTAGGCCACGATAATTATTAGTATGGAGTAGGCCCCCTTTTCTGGCCAGTAAAGCATCAGTTCATCTTGGGAATGGCAAATACAAGTCCTGCACTGTGACCAAATGGATTCTGAGCCATTCCTCTTGCAGAGCAGTGGCCAGGCCACTACATGATGCTTTGATGGTTTCCTAACCGGCTCCTCTGAAACACCCCAAAATGGCTCAATGCCATACAGCTCTGGTGACTGTGCAGGTCTGTGCAACTTCTCTTTCATGTCCATCACTCCACTCTTTCACCAGCCTTGCTGTGTGTATCAGTGCATTAGCATCCTGATACATGGCGCCATCTTTATAGTACAATGTTTGAACCACTAGGTGCACATGGTCTTCCAGAATGGTTCGATAGTCCTTGTCAGTGAAGATTAGCCACCAGGCCACGCATATTATATATATAGGCAGAAAACCTCCAACACTAAATTTGGCAGTGTTTCACTTTTACTGTTCAACCACTGTATATTTAACATGTATCTTGAGCATCTTTAACTTGGCCTATTCAATATGAACCAAAAAAACCCTTGTATACTCCAGGTGTAAAATACAGGGTGTTAAGGTAATTAGATTAATTTTGCCCTAAAATACAATTCATTAATCCCAAAAGTGTCTTCAGGAGCAGAGCTTGCATGTGTACATTACTACAGCTGATGGGCAATAAATTAAAATGTAAGCCAGTTTCCACAAGCTGAAGGCAAATCTATTTACTGTCATAATAAATAGACTTTATATGATAATAGAATTTTATATGATCGTGCCTTGAAATAATTTTAAAGGATTTTAAAATAAAACTTTCTTACTCCCAACGATAAAAATTAGCTTTAACATTAGATATTCATTGCAGTGCATTTAAACAAAGCCTTTCATTCATATTTTCAGTTACTTTATACACATTGTAAGGAATAAAAACACTTCAGGGCATGCAGTGGTGTGATCCATTACCTCCCCAAAGATTAGTTTCCAATAACATCATATCCCTAAGGGTTTTATTTCACAGCAATCTGCCAACGACTGCAATTTTCTTTTGCTTCAGCAGCCTCTCTTTTTTCCCTCTATGAGTTAATTAAAAAAAAACACAAACAAAAAATGCTTATCATGTTACCTAGAAACAACAACGCACAAAGTCCAGCCTCCTAAAGATTTTCCTGTCCTAACCGTTACGAGTGCTAACACTGGAGACTCCTTCCATAAATGAAGGATAAACATCCCCTTACAGAAAGTGTCACCATAGCAACGATACATTTTTCTTTGTCATGCTTTTATTGTATGTTCATTCTGAGTCATGTCTCATTGCTTATCATATTTAAGTTTCAGTTTCAGTTCAGACTATTCTGGGTGTCTTTGAGACTGGAACTTGGCTATCGAGAACATTTAGCACACACAAAAACTTTATAAATTCTTATAGGCCACACACACACACACACACACACACACACACACACACACACACACACACACACACACACACAAACACACACACACACAAACACACACACACACACACACCACACTAACTGAGCACACAACCTATCCCACTGCACATAATCATTAGTGCTCATTACTTGGGTTCTTAGTAAATCACGGCCATCAGTGTCTGTGCAGTATAAGAATTACAGCCTCATTAATATGCAAATGTATTTAAAAGAATCCATCTTTTAAGTAATTAAAATTCAAAGGCATAAGTAAATGCTTATGGCAGAACAGAATCATTCAGCTCTCCATCAGGGTGTAAACATACTATACACTACAACGCAGGTAATAGTAAATAGTGAGTGTGTGTGTGTGTGTGTGTGTGTGTGTGTGTGTGTGTGTGTGTGTGTGTGTGTGTGTGTGTGTGTGTGTGTTGCACAGACCCTCTTCTGCTTGTCAGAGTGGCTGTACTAGTTTAAGGGCTTATTAAAAGTGATGAGTTAAGACAAGCATGACATCTTGCCTAGCTCTGCCATTTCTCTCTCTCTCTTTCTCTTTTACACACACACAGACACACACGACACACAGAGGAGCTAACAATGGAGAAAGAGAGCAAGTGAGAGAGAAAATAAGGAATTAGTCGAAGGCATTGTATCGTTCTGACTTTGCACGTTAATCTCACTTCACTTTCAAACGTCTCATGATGACTCACCTGCTCGTTACGTCGTACTTGCACAGAATTCGCCAGAAATCATATTCAAATACCAAAACCTGCGTAGTTACAAAGAAAATACTTAAACAAATAAAAATGAAATCTGAGGTTTACTGACCGAATGCCTCAATAGGCTGAGTTTGATCCTGTGTATAAATGTAAATACTCCATGTCTTCCTGACTGTATAAGATAAACCTCAAAAACTTTTATTATTATTATTATTATTATTATTATTATTATTATTTACCTATTTATGTTCTCTTGAACTTTTTTTTTTATTTAGAGAAAATTCTGACCTTAATGAAAAATACTTGGATCAATGAATGACTTTTTTCAGTGAGTGTCTTGTGACAAGAGGGTGACTTTAGTTAGCTAGCATGTGGCAAAGTCACTTATTTACCATCAGAGGTGAATAATTATGAGACATATCACCCTGAGGAGGTGTACTGTGTATTCATCTCTAAAGTATATTCCTTCTCGCTCTCATTACATGAGTATAACAGTAAAAAAAACTGCATGATGGGAAATTTTTGTCTCGTTTATTTAACAGGGCTCTAATTGAAAGGACCAGCGACATCACTGCTTAATTAGCTTCAGGAGATCCAACACTCTTTAAAATAAATAAATAAATAAATTCATTTATTTGCATAACAGCTCAAATATTTCCTACATTTTTAAACTATTTAAACTCTTGAAAATACATTAAAGCAGATAACGTTTTGCCAAATATAGTTTTTGCTGACCGACGTCTACATGTCTGTGTATAGTAATTCATAGTATAGTATAGTAATTCAATACTAGCACTATTACTATCTGGATCAGTATCTGGATCAGTATTAGTGCTACAAATATCTGAATCTGTATCTGTGCAATCACAGTTGTGTTACTTAGAGATATATGCAGGACCGTATTTATTAATCACGCCATCACGGTTGATATTTTTGCTTGCACCTGTCTATATTTTCTAGCAAAACTATTTTTTATTCTACTCCAGCCTATTTTAAACCAGGGAGAAAGTAATGTATTAAGGTTACTACCCTGGTATTTACTCCATGCTTGCGAACATATGAAAGTAAAAACTAGCCTTTCCGATAGATTCATCTGTATATGTATCCATTTAGAACACGTTCTCTGTTCATTTGAACTAAAATCATACTTAGCTACAGCAGTAATATAAATTTTGCTGTCAAAAATTGTATTTTGGAATTAAACACTCCAAAACATTTTCTATTAAAACATTTTTATCGCATTTTGAGGACGTTTCATCCCAAAGCACAGATCCTATGTAGAGAATATAATGAAGGCCCTTTTCAGATTCCTGAAGCCTGAGTGCAATCACTGATTTGACACCAAACCTACCATTAAACATCCATTAAAGGCTTTAGTTATTTTGGCTGCAAATGTGGATAAAGCGTTGATGGCTTCAGAGACAGCTTGGTCAAAAAAAGGGAGTTTTTTTTAACATAGATATTAATTCATGTCCAATGATCAATTACATCATATAGTGATATTGTGCAAAATTAATATTTAAAGACTTTTTGTGATTTCCATTAAATGTTAACAAATTTTGTTTTATTTATTAAAAAAAATGGCTGTGTGAAACAGTGCGAAATTGGAAAAACTCTAGACAAAGAGACTCATATATAATGAGAATTAAAAAAAAATTCTATTTCATAATTGGGGTAATTACAGTACACACAGGTTTAAAGCTGTTACTAACTATGAGAAAAAAAAGGCAGCAAGTCTTCAGATCATTGGGAATATTTCATATCATAGTCGAATCCTAAATCCAAGTCGATTATTTATTCATTCATTCTGAGAAATTGAAAATCTTTTTTTTTTTTATTCTCAAACCAGAATGAACTCTTGGCCATCTTATCCATCGTCTTTTGGCCTCAGGTGCTTTTCAGCCTGCAAACATTGCAGCTTCTGGAATCTCTCAAGTCACTTCAGCAACAAGAACAAAGATGGACAGAGAGTAAAACCCTTCATCTTTAACTACAGCAACTGGACTGAAAAGAAAAAAAAAAGCTTTTAACTGAATAAATAACTGGAAATGGAAAAAATGGCTAAGGTCACTGCAGTCTGCTTCTATAACCACTTTTTTAATTAAACACACAAGTTTGTTTTTTTGTTGCATTTAAGTTGGATTATAAAAACCTACATATTATATTCGTCAATTTTTATCCACAATCATAAATCTGACCCTACATATTATTCATAAATCACAAACGAATGCTTTTTTTTGTTGTTGTTTTTACCATAAATAGCTTCAAGCTAAACAAAAAAAAATCTATGTTTTTTCTTGAGATTTTGGTCCACATCAACCACATACGATCCATCAAATCATATAACAACTTTATATAACACTGTTATCAATCTGCCTTTTACAAGTTTACCGCTATACACTGATCACACTAATAAAAGTAAAACCATCTGCCTGACAGTATGTAAGGTGTAATAGTGCCTCCAAAACAGCTCATGCATGGACTCCACAAGACCTCTAAAGGAGTGCTGTGAATCTGGCACCAAGTTGTTAGGAGCAGATCCTTTAATTTCTGCAAGTTGTGATGTGGTGCATCCATGGATTAGGCTTGTTTGTCCTTCACATCCCACAGATGCTTGATCACATTGAGGTTTGGGAAATTTGGAGTCCAAGTCAACACCTTATGCTCTCTGTCATGTTTCTCAAACCATATCCCTGAATATGTTTGTCCAGTGTGGAAGGAAGCATTATACTGCAGAAAGAGGCCACTTCCATCTTTTCCATAGGTAAGTGATGAAAATATGATTCACCAGACCAGGCCACCATCTTTCATTCCTCTATGGTCCAGTCTTGATGCTCACGTACCAATTGTAGACAGCCGAGTTGGCGGTCAGGGGTCAGCATGGTCACTCTGACCGGTCTGCAGCTCCGCAGCCTCATACACAACAAGCTGTGATACACTGTGTGTTCTGAAACCTTTCTGCCATAGCCACATTGAACTTTTTCAGCAATTTGTGTTACAGTAGCTCTTCAGACGCATCAATGATCCTTGGAAGCCAATGGCCTTGTCACTGTAGTTCACTGGTTATCGTTTCCTTAAACCACTTATGTTACGCACTATCCACTGCATGACCACACAAGATCTACGGTTTAGAGATGCTCTGACCCAGTTGTCTAACCATCACAATTTGTCCGTTGTCAAAGTCACTCAGATCACTTGCACATTTTCCTGCTTCCAACAAATCAGTGACATTCCAGCTCGTTGTTTCATGAATTTAGTGAGCTGACTGACAAATGAATTTTAAAGTGTAACAAAGAGAGTGACAGTGAGAGATTGAGAGAGAGAGAGAGAGAGAGAGAGAGAGAGAGAGAGAGAGAGAGAGAGAGAGAGAGAGAGAGAGAGAGAGAGAGAGAGAGATTACTGAGCTTTGACCTGAGATTAGTCAGAAGCAGATGTGTGTGTTTGGATGAATAAAACATGGAACTTTATTGATGTCTCTTGTCTCCATTTGAGGGAGCAGAGAGGCCAGCCGTGTGTGTGAGGAGAAGAGAGAAGAGATGAAGTGAGACAATGTCGATAGGTTAGCTAGGAACAAGGAGTTTACTCTGTGTGTACACGCGTGTGTGTGTGTGTGTGTGTGTGTGTGTGTGTGTGTGTGTGTGTGTGTGTGTGTGTGTGTGTGTGTGTGTCTGTGTGTGTCTGTGTGTGTTCTCAGATGTCACGATTTCAGGACAAAAGAAGTAAGAGGATCTGCATCAGAAATCCCAGCAGACAGAATTAGTTACAAACATACCTCTCTCTCTCTCTCTCTCTCTCTCTCTCTCTCTCTCTCTCTCTCTCTCTCTCTCTCTCTCTCTCACTCACTCACACACACACACACTTCATTATTTACTCCATGCCTGAAGGCACATTCATATTACTGTCATTATTACAACCATCCCAATTATCATCAGCATAATTATCATTATAACAAATATTACAATCGATCTGATCAGCATCAGTGACACCACAGAATGAAGCATTAGCAGCAAAACAATAGACTCATCGTGAAAATGACACCTGCATTACACACACTAGTCTAATATCATCATACGTTCATTTTGTAGAATTGAACAGTATCTTTGTAGAATTTTGTAGTATTTTACAATAAATCAGGTTGTGGTTTTGGAAGAATTCCACCAAAACACATGTACTCTTCAGTGTCAACAGGGTTGGTCAGAAATATTTAAAAATCTCCCTAATTTGGTCAGGTGGCAATTTCTGCTGACTAGTCAGACCTCGCCTCAGCATCTACAAACGGCTCCTCATTCTGCATCAGAGAAGCGTAGCACACTTGAAGGAAAGCCCAACATGCCTGAGCTGAAAAACGGCTGCTATTAATGATGCTGTGATTGACAGATGAGAGAGAATATCCCCGGACACCAGGATGAAACCTCTCCAGTTACTGTATGTCCTATGGTTCATTCCACCGGATGTGCTAAAACCACCAGCACTGTTCTGGATTCTAGATCTAAATTCCCTATTTATTGATATTTTCAATATAAGAACCAAGAACCATGACGGATAGAAACAGAAACAGAATTAACCATGAAAGTAAATGGATGTACACCCAGTCCACTCAGCATTACCATCATCAATATAAAGGTTATCATCAATAGCATTAATGTAGCACTCAGCACTAAAACCACTGGACTATACACTGGACAATAATCCTACATTCCTGTTAACTCAATTAGCAAATGCAGCACACCATCATCTCCCTTTGCTGAGTTTAATCTCAAAAAGAAAAAAAAACAATGTAGATGGAGCACAATGCTGCCAATGCATTACACTCACTAAATCGCAGGCATGCACACACACACACACACACACACACACACACACACACAGGGTAAGATAACATTAAAGCCATCAGCATTAATCCTCGCTCAGTAAACAGTTAAAGAGCGGCAATCAAAACATACTCGCGAATCTGAACTGCTCACCACACACTCTCTCCGTCACCTACACACACACAGTCATTCAGAGCACTGTTGGCACAGACTGATTGTAGCATGAGCTTTTATAGAATAATAAAATGTCATTAGGATACCATTAACATCACTGCAGAATCAATACCTGCTTTGTACAACGCATCTAATTTAGTAGAATCTCTGGTACCAGGCATGCACTCTGTGTGTGTGTGTGTGTGTGTGTGTGTGTGTGTGTGTGTGTGTGTGTGTGTGTGTGTGTGTGTGTGTGTGTGTGTGTGTGTTAGAGAGAGAGAGAGAGAGAGAGAGAGAGAGAGAGAGAGAGAGAGAGAGAGAGAGAGACAGAGAGACAGAGAGCACGACTGTCCCTAAAGTCTTTTCATCCACAAGTTGCCATGGAGAATAGCTTTAAATTGGTAACCATGGGAATGGGAAAAAAACAGCACAGTGATAATCCTGAAAACCTGAAGATGATTCCAAAATGCCACCACACACACCCACACACACACACACACACACACACACACACACACACACACACACACACAAACAATTAACATGATACTGTGCTGACCACAGAATAGAGTTGGGATTATCAGTCCATCTGTGTGTGTGTGTGTGTGTGTGTGTGTGTGTGTGTGTGTGTGTGTGTGTGTGTGTGTGTGTGTGTGTGTGTGTGTGTGTGTGTGTGTGTGTGTGTGTGTGTGCCTGCACATACTGCTATATCTGATCTTACATTATTATTGTAGCTTCATCTACGCAGAGACCTCAACTCTTAGCCAAATCTAATCTACATAACCATGACAGCAGCATCAGACTGTCCATTAATCACCAGAATGTCCAAAGACCTGAACTTCATCTAAATCAAATCTACATTAATCACCATACAAGCATCAGACTGTCCACAGACCTGAACTTCATCTAAATCTAATCTACATTAATCACCACACGAGCATCAGACTGTCCACAGACCTGAACTTCATCTAAATCTAATCTACATTAATCACCACATGAGCATCAGACAGTGCTCTGACGAGGAAGAACTTCCAGCCAAATGTAATTTATGTAGTCGCCACAGAAGTATAAGTCTGAGCTCAAACTTGAACTTTCAGCCAAATCTTATCTACAAACTCATTAGATTAGACCAAACCTGGTACTTGTGTATTCCATATGGACTGTATACATCCAATGTGCTTCTCTGCTACTTTTACCCTTAGAGTGCCTCAATATGTAGCTTATTTAAATAAAGAAAAGTAACAAAGCTAACACGACTGAATCGTCTTCCACAAAGCGGTATTAAAGAAGCATCTGAACCAAGGAATTTAATATCTGATTGAACCCGATGGCGTTAATCTGTGGAGAAATCAGATTATACCGATGCAACATGTAGGAACATACACACGATCACACACGTTATATAAACATATATACAATAGTCCACTATAGTCCAAATTCAGTAACTAATGGTGAGGGTCAGACCTCTTTTTCACCTCGGATGCGATGTTGTTGACAGCTCGTGGGGAAATGTGTTTGTGCTAAGAGAATCGTAGCTGTGTCAGCAGCTGATTCAGGGAACTGTGTGTGCATGTGTGTGAGAGAAAGTAAGAGAAAGAGAATGCTTCTGTATAGTATAGTCCAGAAATATGCAAAAGAAGACATTGTGATGACCAAGCTTGGCTCAGTTTCATAATCAAAAGGTAATGACTATGAGAAAGGAAGAGGAAAGCGCTTGTAAAAGAGTAAATAACTGAGTGAGATGGCAAAAAAAAGATGAAAGTATAGGGAAGAACAGGTTTGGGTACAGCATCCTTTGTGAATATCTCTCGCTGTCATTTTGGAAGATGAAAGAAATAGACATGAGAGCAGCCTGCTCCATTTTAGGTCTGATACACAAGCTCAAGAAACCCTTCCTACGTTTTAACGGCAATACAGGCGAAAGATTTATCTATCTGAAAGCTTCGGAGTGACGTATTAATTTAAAAGTAAATGGTTGAATCTATTCTTAGTTCAATTCAATTTATTTGTAAAGCGCTTATCACATTGTCTCAAAGCAACCTTACGGAAGTAGAGAAACAGAAAAATAATATAAAAGAATAAGCATAAAAAGAAATAAAAATAAAAATGCATAAATAAATACGTACATTTTAAGTTGAAATTTTTAAATACTATATATCTCGAACATCTTTCCCTAATGAGCAAGCCGCAGTTGACGTTGGCGAGGAAAAATTGCCTGAGATGATATTAGTCTATGTTTATTCTAATTTATTCTATTTTTATGATACAGACCATTGAAAAAAAGCTTTTCACTGCATGCTGTATTGTGCATGATTGTCCATTTTCTATAATGAATTATTAAATTCAGGTTTTATTGGTCACATACACAGTAGTATAAAAGATTTTTAAGCTGATGTGTGGACAGGATTGCAGAGTAGGTGATTTGCCAGATACCTTTTCCAGGTCTTTATTACCTTAAATAATCTTTCTCTAGGACATCATCTTCAAATGAAGAATAAACTCATCCCAGTTTCTTAACAAAGCTGAAATATTGAATGATATTGGGCAGAGCTGATTGATTTAAATCAAATTTCAAATCGTTACAGTAAAATTGGAAATTGTATCATATCGTATATTGAAGCTTGAGGCTTACAACCCGAATGTACAATGTAACTTCAAACCTTGAATCATTTCAGTTGTAATATGTGGATTTTTTTTGGAAGTCTTATTGCCTTGGTCCAAAATGGAGAGCTTGAAGGTATTACACTGGGATCATCTGAGAGCTCATCTACTCATTAATCTGGTGTCTGAGATAAATGCTACAGCTGAACAAGAAATTCACTCTGGAGAACTAGAACATGCTGCTCTCAATCAAAATCATTACAAGCTCCCTAAAAGAGCATATGTTCAATTGGCTTATATTTAGAATGAGTGGGCTGTTATATTTAGCAAGGCATGTCACCGAATTCAACTGGATAAGAAAAAAAGGAAGCTGGACCATCTTTTTTCATACCTATGAATCATGGAAGCGAAAAAAAAGAAAAATCATAGCATGATAAATGCTCCAGACAAGATTAACAATCCTGGTAGGTTTGAGTAAAAAACTTTGTATTCACCATATTTTTAACTCTAGTTTATAATGTGTGCATCCTTTGGAGGATTTGAAAGATGCTCAGTGGGTATACAGGCTATTAGACAACCCTCGCAGAACAGGTCAGCTGACGAATCAACTCGAATGTATAGCTCATGATGATGTTGCATGACATTATGTTTTATGTGATGTAATGTAAACCAGAAAAGCATAAGATTCTTAAGAAACTATTTCAGATTTCCTGATCATGCCATACCAACACTTCGGTATTATATTCACTCCTCTAATTCACTTAGTGATGTCATGTAACTTTGTGATTATACAGCATTTTTGAATGAGAAAATGGACTTGGCCTGGATTGAGTTACAGTAGCTAGCGTGTGTAAATCACTGCTAATCTAATAACAGCTCACTCCTACTCTAATGATGATTGGAGGGAAATGGAAGCTACCACACCCTCTCTGTGTACAAGCTGATCAGCATCAGGAACAAATAGGGAAGTATCTAAGCAGCAAGTATGTTTGTGTGGGTAAAAATAAGGACAAGTGGATCCAAATCCTGAAAAATGCCATTTTCAGTTGAAAAGGTTTTTGCTTGGTTAGTTTTTACAAGGAATTCTGATTCCACATGCTGTCCCAATAATTCTGAAATTATTTTAGATACTGATGAGTCCCCATGTACGGAGAGACAAACTCTTCACCATTCCCTCAACCCCAACACAATATGGACAAATAACTCTCTCTCTCTCTCTCTCTCACACACACACACACACACACACACACACACACACACACACACACACACACACACACACACACACACACACACACACAAACATTCCAAGCCTTGAGCAACAAACCTATAAATCAAATACACTTCATTAGCATTAATTGTGGTGTTTATTTTAATGGCACCTGAAGCCATTACCGAGTCGATGACTGTGAAAGTCTCTTGCTACTGAACTGCTGATACATATCAGCGCACAGCTACAGGCTTCTAGCTTTCTCTTTCTAAAAACGTCCTGCATGGATTTTTTTTTTGTTCTGCAGCTATGGGGTTTTATTACAGAAAAGAAACACAAGAGCATGAGGATGTATAGAGTCAAGCCAGGTGCAAATTCCTTAATTTCTTCATAACTTTGAAATGAAATCTTATTTCTGGAGGGGCAAAAGTGCAGCTCACGATGTGGTAGCATGAAGCACTGAACTGCAAACACACACAAAGTGCAAATATGTGAGTGCAAATCATAGTCAGTTCAAAGGCAATAAAAATACAGCACAGCACACACTCTAGTGACTCTACACTATCTTACAATTTGATTAGAAAAGCTGTTTCAGGGGCAAGCGATTCTCTTGGAAAACTGTCCCATCAGCATCCAGCTGCAGAAAAAAACTGTAGTAAGAATTGTCCCATAGCAGCAGAACAGCATTTCCTCTGACATGTTACATTACTGCACATTACTGTATCATGAGTATAGATGAGGCAGGACACAAGTGACAGAACTCAATGTGTGTATTATTTATAATAGAACAAGTGTAGTACATGTTCATTGCAGCAGAGAAAACACTGAGTAGGTTTTACAAGAAACTAAGGTTTGAAGAATAAATTCTCATACACAATATAGACACATAAAAATCTATACACAGACAAAATAACCTAGAGTTTAATATTGAACAGATGAGGACTTTAGGCTAATCAACCGATGACAGGAATGGGATAAAGACAGAACAAGTGCATGGCAAAAAACAAGAAAACAACATGCAGCACTGATGGTGTTCATAACCATATCACACAATGAGGGGGAAATGTGTTGGAAGTCATGCATTACAAAAATCTGGATATATGCTGAATGGTCAGTAACGTCCCTGCCAGAACTAGCACTAGATGTCTATAAAATAAAATTACTGGAAATAAAGAATGTTATTTTTGCTTCTACTTTTGCTATGCTTATCTGAGAATAGCTAAAGGAAAACACATATATACACACACATATATACAGTACACACATATACACACAGTATACTGCACACACACACACACACACACACACTGTCTCTCTCACACACACGCACAAACACATACACACTCACACATACACTCAGACACAGAGACACACACAAACACACACACACAGACACACACACCCACACACGTTATGGCATTCCATTGCCCTAACTATTAATGCAGCAATTAATGCTATGCCTAAAGCTATACCTAGGTCTAACCCTAACCTTAACGTTCAGTTGTAAAATAAAATAAAAAAGATCCTTGTGCAGTAATTGGTCCGCACCAATATACAAAATACACATGAAAAATGATTCATATGCTTACACACACACACACACACACACACACACACACACACACACACACACACACACACACACACACACACAGACACACCCCTAATAGCTAAAGACACCATCAGTCTTGCAGAGTTTTCCAGAAACCACAAGCATTCAAAACTCTAAGCTCCCAACAAAAAAAGGAAAAAAAGGTTTTCCACGATTTTGCCCAATTATCATTTACAAAACTGCCATTTGAAGACAGACAGAGAAGGGGGGTGGGGGGGTTGGTGTCGGGTCGTGTAGAGCAAGACCATCAATGTGAATTCCATTAAAGAGGAATCAGATGGACAAAGCCTGGGAATGTTCTGGATTTTTCCCCTCATCATCTCTGATCTGAGGAACACATGTACCCTCATAAAAAAATAAAATAAAAAAAATAAAAAAAAAGAACCTCCACTCTTTCCGTCACTTAGAATAGGAAGGCAGAGCAAGTGAGAGGAGGGGCACTAATAAAGCCTGGTGATTGGCTGGCTCTCTGAGGAGGCGTGTCCCTGGAGCCCTATCTCCTGGAGATGACTTGGTTATGGATGGGCTGAAGGTGGGTTTGTATTCTGGTTACTGAAACATTTAAAGGGAGTGAGAGCCTGAGGTCATGCAGAGAGACACACAGCTTGTGACCTTTTTTCCATCCAAATCTGTACCCGAGAGCCTGTGAGATAAGAACAATTTAGTCCAAAAACAAAATCCTATCCCAAAACAGATGTGATACAACAACATTCAGCTTGTTACGTATTTTAAACACATCTGCACACACAAGAAAAACACATTACATATCACTTTTAAATCCACACAATCAGTGTGTTATTGTATTTCACACTGTCGGTGTGTTCAGTAGTGTGTTCAATAGTTTATTTTACTGTTGCAGAATCTGTCAGATACATGTATGCAGAGCAATATAACCTGCTACAAATGAGTAAATTCTTTATTACGGTTCTATTCTCTGTCAGCACAATTTCAAGATCACATCACAAACTGTAAACATCAAGTTATTCATGGGTATGTAGCAATCAGGGATAACATATATCTGTGTCATAGTTTTTGCTAACACCTAACTGAACTTACTGCTAGCTCACCTCAGTAAATGATAATAAAAAAGACACTTTCCCAAAATAGTATAACTCTATCTAGCAACATAACCATTTTTTTTTAGCTATCTGGGTGATTATATAGAATTTGTTCCCAAAATGAGCATTTGTAGCTAGTTAGCTAACTCAGACAAGCCTGTGGAAGTCGTTTTAATATCATCCGCATAAACAGTGCTAATACAGAGCAATGCTAATGCCTGAAAAACCTCTAGAAGGAGCTTAAAGAGCAAACAGACATTCGTAAAAAAAAAAAAAAAATTATTGCACTTTCTGTGAGTAAGGGATACAGCAACAAATTCAATAAGCCACATTTTCCCTCCTTTTTCATCAGGGTACAAACAGGTCCTGGTAAAGGGGTAAATGTTTTAATATCCACACTGCTAACTGCTCTGTTTCATTTGTTTGAACTAATTAGCTTTAAAAGCTACATACAAAGATTCTGTCATTTCTCATCTGAACGCCAGTATTAATATCAGCATCATACCCAAAAAAGAAACTAGAAATGACTTCATTGGATTCACTTGACTATAAACAGTAATGTATAAGCACTGTACATGAGATTCACTCAGCAGTCTGCAGTGTAATTAAACATTAATGTGTTGCACACTAGCACAGAGCTTTACTAAGACACAACTTGACACAAAGTAATAAACTAGTATGATATTAATGAATCCATTTGAATACGAAGACACAGATGGCAAAAACACGCTGTCCGTCATTTCGTGCACCACAGGTGATGGATTGCGAGTAAATAAATTGCACTTCCTCTCTTTGCAGGAAGTCCCACTCTGTACTAAGCCCTGCATCCTCACAGGCACTTCTGCTTTATAAACTCACACTAACTCAACAGCAGAATAACTACTACAGCTGAAAACTCCTCTCAATACCCACGGCAGGGAATTTAATTAAAGCATATACACCGTGACTGAACACAGACGCACAATACACTGAGCTGAGCCCAAAATACTTTAAGATGGCTGTGTTTTACACTGAAGAAAAACTGCACCCAATAAACTATAGGGAAGTCAACGCAGCGTTAAATCTGATTTAGGGGCATTCAGTGTGTGGGTCACGCAAAGCTGGGTAGGGTGATTAATCATGAAAATGATTTGGTCGAGAAGGGCGAATAATCAGACATGCTGCCATTCATTTTCCAATTCTATACAAAAACAAACACAAGGTATCATGTCCAACAAAACCTTTGGCGTTAACAATGACATTCAACAGTCAGGTTTGTAAAGGCATGGGATTGAGCTGCAACAATGACACACTTACTGTATCTCACACACATTTCTCCACTAAACACCCCAATAAAGATGAATTCTGATCTTCACTAGGCACAGGATGGCTGCTGTGGAGTCTTCAACATAATGATCATTACCCTACATGGCACTCAATAAAAGCAGCTGCATGCGTTAGGAATAAACTGTGCAATCCTGTGTTAAAGATGCATTCTGTTCAGATATTAATGCATTTTATCCTTCTTAACAAATGCCACAGAATTCTGTAGAGAGCAAAATATAGACAGTGCAGACAAAATTTCAAGCAATTATCCTGATATGACGAGGGATCTGGACAACAGTTTTCATCATAATTAATATTATCATCAACATTTTGAGTGAAATCTTAGAATCTTATACATATTTACATGAATTTCAGACAGCCTGACAACGTGTTTTAAAGCTGACACAGACTCCAGAGGTTTGTGTGAAATCTGATCATCCACGTTAGACCAAATCCATTGATGTGTCCTATGAACAAGTGCTACGATGAAAGGGATATGTTTCATGGAAAATCTAACCTTTTCTACAAATCACAAGTTTTCTCAAATATAAATAGCGACTCTGAATTTGTACATCTTAAAAAAATATCGAACACTTAAGATGTTGCATAATTCTTTTTTGTTTTTACATTTTCAATCTTCTTAAAATGTATTTAGATCTTAGATTTTTGGACCCCACTATAACTAGAAATGGACTAAATTTGGATTAATAGGGGAAAAAAGAATTAATATATATATATATATATACTGTTTCTGGAAAATAACAGATCTCACACCAAATAACACACCATCTCTTTTTATTTTTTATTTTTACAATATGCCCCATGGTGTTTAATTCATCATCCATTAAATCCATTATTATATTCATTAACACTTAGTTGGAAAATGTTATTAACTAACAATGAAAATAATTAATATCACAAGATGTAGCCAGTTATCTTAGCAATGTTCTGACATACTGTTGTTTTTGAAGTTTCACAGTGTTACCATCTAACACTCATGAAACAACATAAGCAGCAAGACATCACAGCAACTGCCTCACATTTTGGGTCAATGTGAAAAAAGAACATTCCCAGCAGTAGTATTTCTCGTTTGGGATTCAATGTCCTAGAGCCACATCATTAGACTAATCTCTTTCTTTTACAGTGGCACATATCCAGTGCGATCATTGTTGTACTGGAGGTAAAATACACACGTGGTGCTTGCTAATTTCCCTTGATTCAAAAGCCTAAATAAATGAAGTACTCCTCATAAAAAGAAGTTAATCTTTTACCAGCCCATAGCAACTCCCAATCGTTAAGATTGCTCCACACAAACTAATTGAGAAAGAAACGTAATTTTCAGTTTCTCCACAATTATGGCAGGAAGCCAGACTCATTCCCTAGCCTCACGGATACAAGGCTCACATTCGATAAAATCTAATAGAGCATGACACACAGCACACACTATTCCACACTCTCTTCTAGTACTGTATGTGTTTGCATGGAAAGAGACTTTACCTGGCAATAAAGAAAATTCACAACATGTACATTTTTAATTGCAAAACTGAAAGCCCAGATTTGGCGCCATGTCTCGCAAATATAGTAAATAGGATGTGTAGTTGTCTTGGGAAATTTGTGTGCGTGCAATTGTGTGTGTGCGTGTGTGTGTGTGTGTGTGTGTGTGTGTGTATGGAAGTGATCGAGTGTCATTAGCTCACACAGCTCACTCTTGCGGTTTGTGGTAATATTAAAAGACCACATTGCATCGTGGTATAAAGCTGTTGGAGACACTGGATGGATGGAGTGCATTAATAACCGAGGCTGCTTTCTGAATTATCGTATCCTGAGTTACCACATGCACACACACCCCCACCCCCACACACAGACAGACAGACAGACAGACAGACAGAAAGCAATGCCCTGTCCAGTAAAGTCATAGCCTGCCCTGAATTCACTGTGACCTTGTGTTCTACACACACCCCACTGCTTTAGACTGCCCTTCTGTAATGGATTTGTTGTGACAAGGGCATATTGAGACTTAGCGAGATGTGAAAATGTTTATGCTGTGCCAAACAAATCAACTAAAAACCCTGTACAGACAGAGAGAGAGAGAGAGAGAGAGAGAGAGAGAGAGAGAGAGAGAGAGAGAGAGAGAGAGAGAGAGAGAGAGAGAGAGATAAAAAGCCCCAGTTGCAATGTTTGATCCAAAACAGTTTTGATGTTTAGTTTTACAGACCTCCACAAGTCCTGTTCTATTATTTTATTCTCTATTTTTTTAACCACACTTTAATTTGTCTTCCAGTTTCAGTCAGTACCAATTCCCACTCACTAACATGTCCCTCATTATCACATACCAAGTACAAACAGGTAGTATGACCACTTACACACCCCTCTGGATGATGCTACATCACAGGGCTTTACACATAGAGGAAAGTGCTACCTGCCCTGATCTGCATATACTGTATAAGCTCCCACACCCCTATGATCGCCTACTGTCTCTCTGCTTGACAGGAAACAGTAATGCCATCCTATCCTGTTGTGAAACTCAAGGCGACAGGGCGAACAGGGCTTTACTGTTTCATCACCTGTAAGGGAAGGCCTTTATTTTATTATTTTACTATTCAGGTGTCATTAAAAATTATTTTAAGTCTCACAAATGAACAGATTTTACCCTTAAGGTTTACAGCCAGATGGTGCAGAGTCCTGAGTACTGTTAGCAGAAAGAGTTGCAGCTACATAACTGTGTGAATGAATGAATGGCTGTGTAGAAGCTTGACAGTGGAAAGAAACTGAAAAACAGAAGGAATGAGTATGAAAGAGCTAGTGTAAGCTCGGAGGTTTTGGGCAAGAAATTAAAGCCATGCCTGTTTAGACATGAGGGAATGCTGGTTAGTTTGGGGCTCTTTCCCTTCACACAGGAATATCACAGACATTCATCCCAGAGCTCTGCTTGGTCCAGAACTAGCTGTAATAAAAGCAAGCATGCACAAGATTGGCTAATCTGTTCCTTACCATCAACCTGTCTTTCCTCAATCAATTTCTTCTCCAGTACCTCTTGTCTCTGTCTCCTTCTTTCTTTTCAAACCACAAACCATATCAGCTGGGCTTCATATTGACTAATGACCATAGACCATAGATTTGTTCCAGAGCCCTGATTACCCAGAATTCATAGTCAACAACTCTACACCAACAGTATCAGCATTGTTCTCAGCTCCTCGCTGCTATTTCTGTTTCATACCTACAAAGGAACATGTATGAAAATAGGCACAAGAGGAGTAAGGGTTCAAATTTGCATATTATTTACATTTCCAGAATTTTGCATATTATATTTCATCGAAATTCAATGAATTAAGAGTCAGTCCTAAAGATGCAAAAAAATATATTATAAACAGTACGCCCAGCTCGCTTTCTCTCTCTCTCTCTCTCTCTCTCTCTCTCTCTCTCTCTCTCTCTCTCAATCTTACTCGTCTGCTGTTTAGTCGCATGAGGAAAGAGCACTCGATGTTCTTATGTCGCCCCTGTCACATTTATTTTGTCTCTCATAGATTCACTTGTGTTCACTTGAGGGCATGAACAGTGTGCAGCAGATTAGAAAAACAAGCTAACTGTACTACAGTAGCAACAAGAAAGACCGATGATCTCTGCTGCTTCCTTCCAAGCTTTATTTTCTTTTGTAATGTCCTTAAGCATATTTAATGGGATGTTGCATATGACAGAATGAAGAGAAACCACACAGTTATATGTTCTGCTTCCCATATTGTGCTTGACAGTATTTTCACTCCTCTACTTCTCTCTACGTTCAGGTTCTTTATTTCATTTTTCACCCATCCATTGGTTTAACTTCATCATCTTCTCGTTGAAAAACTAGCTCCAGCTCCATGACAAAATTAATAATACAGATTTAAAGCCTTCCCTTTGACTTTAACATTCATGAAGATATTCAACCAAAAAATATGTACTTAATATTTGACAGAATTGAACACCTGCCCTCAGTGATCTGGAGGATTCTCTATCATTTTCTGTCATCACAAAGAAACATTCACCATGGAAACTGCACATAATGCTACAGATTCATGCTATAGAGAGTAGGTTAAAAAGATTTTTAGTTTTTCTTTATACGCACTCATAGAATCTGTACACATATAGGATTTTGTAGGGTTTTTTTTCTTAACTACTCATCAGTCTCTGTTTCTCTATTTTTATAAAACACAGGCCATATCAGCTTCACCTTCATATTGACTAATTGCCAGGGATCTGTTCCACAGTACAACCTGAGTCCTGATTACCCAGAATTCTCTGTCCTTCCCAGTGTCTGGTGCTTCTCCAGATGGCATATCTGATGCTGTGATACATTAGTACGATACTCCCCATGTGGCATATAAGCTTGCTGTTTGTTTGACCTGTTGTATATTCTCACTCTTTCTCTCTTCTCACTGACTGAAACTGGAGCTCCATCGCTCACCCACTAGCCACGTGCTACTCCGGATGTCATCACAAAGTGAACGTGTGATGTTTTTAATGTTTGGTTTTAGCATCAATAAGATGTGAAGCTTCACAAAGCATGGTTAGAATGCCACCTCATAATGCACTGCAGCCTGCTAAAGAAAAAGACAAGCCTTGTAAAGCATTCAGTGTTTCTTTTACAGACAGTGTGGAGGATTTTGCTGCTGCTGTGTGTAGTTGGATAATTTTCTCTTTCTACTGGACCTCACTCAGTTAGCCCAAGTCAACTGTTCTAACCTGAACAACACAGGCATTGTTCAGAGTATTTCCTTTTCTACTTGTCTGAATCACTCTTCACTATTTCCTTCTTTCCTTCTTTCCTTCCTTCCACCTTCCTTTCCTTTTCTTCTTTTTTCACTCACTCACTGACTCACCCACTCACTCACTCACCCATTCACTCATTCACTCGCCCACTCACTCATTCACTCATTCATTCATTCACTCGCTCACTCGTGCTTACAATCAGAGTGTCAGTTCTGGACAAAGCACTTTGCATAGACATTTCAGACGAAGTTTCAATTTGCATTAAAGAAAGGTCTGCATTTGCATTAAATTAAGGTCTATTTCTACTGTAATTGTATATTAAATTAATACATGAATTAATAATAGTCTTTGGAAAAATGTAACAATAGCCTAAAGATTTTATTAATATATTTAGGTTCATTGCCATGAATAGCTAATGCCAAATAGTATCACCAAGGTCTAATCATAACATTGGTGCCAACATTGCTAACCCAAAATCCTGACAAAGCAAGAATTGAACATTAAAAACCCTCGACCTAAAGAGATCAGAGTCCCACACGCTTGCTTTCTGCTGGCTTGCAAAAACAAGGCTTGTGAATTCGCAGATGAATGTTAAACTAGATAAAGACATTGTCCCCATAAGTAAATGACTATTTTCATTTCCCAAGTCCTTTCCCTTTCAATCTTTTCGATCAGAATTTTATTTGTATTTGGTCTAACTGCTGCTTTAGCTGAAAAGCAGAAACATGCACTTTTCAGGTGTCTCCATATCAATGTACCGACAGGTTAAAACTGCAAAACAAGAAATTCTTAAAGGAAAGTTGATAAGGACTGAGCCTACTAGAGAACAGGTTAAGTAATATTAATAATATTAAGTAATGGAGAACAGCTTTTTAATGTGTCCAGATTAAGTCCATCAAAAAAAAACTATATATATATATATATATATATATATATATATATATATATATATATATATATATATATATATATATATATATATATATTACACACACCACAGAGGTGTTGAATGCTCTGTTCCACTGAGCTCCTGAAGGGTCACTCAATTTTTTTGATACATTGATACTGAAAAAAAAAACATATTTGGAAATTGATGAGGAATAAGAGGAATAAAATATTGAAATACTCAGGGTAGCAACACATCACACCAAATTCTCCTATGACAACATGTCCCATCGTGCTTTCTTGCTTACTTTTGTTCTGTATTGCTTTCTAGAAAAAAAAAAACAAATATGTTCCTCTGTGTTTTCTACCCAGCAGAGTTTGTGTTGTTTTAAGACTATTCAAAAATTCTCTCTTGCCAAGGTGACAGGATTGTGTTGATTTGAATGTGCTCGTTTGAATGTGTTCGTGCAACAAGCTGAGTTCAGTGAGAGTGTGCCATATGTTTACACACAGAGTGGACAGGGGAAGCTTTAGTAATGCGAAGTGTCAGAAGCGCTCCCTGTTGAGTGTATGTTTTACAGATGCAGCAGCAGCAGCAACCCTTAGGCGAGGCTTTTAACACAACACCAAAGAGTGACATGGACTAAAAAAGACAGTGCATGCAGGTCCTCCTACTGTTCTGTCCATCTCTTTATTTCAGTGAGCCAAAATAGAAAAACGGATAAAAAAAAGCTCAAAGATATGTCACTCTTTTTAGGCCGAAGTGTTCGTGTATACACATGCATACAGTGAAAGGAAGGCACGTGTAGACACTGGGTCAGTGGATAATTGAATCTTCTCCTTCAAAAAGAAGCATTCTATAAGTGCATCCACCCATCCATCCACACACACACACAGTAGTGAATGTCCTCTAACGTGACCTCCATTTCTTCGCCTCTATCTGTCAGCGTACAGATAAAGCTCTTTGTGCAGGCAGTCCAGATTAAAAGAGATGCAACTGTGATCACAGCCACTACGACCGCTCTAAGACAACAGATCATCACTCACTGGGTGCAGGTGAAACGCCACAACCATTCCAACTCGATAATCATCACTCACAAAGCAAATGCCACTAAGATGAAACTGCTTTATTGTACCCCCTGGGTCTGATCCTTCAAAGGTGGAGCAGCTCAGGAGAACTGAAGGAACCAATAGCAATAGCTAAAGCTGGTGTCCTTAGAGAGGGACAGGATGTGCACTGCATGACTATTAATAATACAGACTAAACAAGGGGTAAAGGATCTCCAAAAGACCTGCAAGAAATCCTTTCCCAGATTTCTCATTTCTACCGCTTATCCGAACTTCTCGGGTCACGGGGAGCCTGTGCCTATCTCAGGCGTCATCGGGCATCGAGGCAGGATACACCCTGGACGGAGTGCCAACCCATCGCAGGGCACACACACACTCTCATTCACTCACACAATCACACACTACGGACAATTTTCCAGAGATGCCAATCAACCTACCATGCATGTCTTTGGACCGGGGGAGGAAACCGGAGTACCCGGAGGAAACCCCCGAGGCACTGGGAGAACATGCAAACTCCACACACACAAGGCAGAGGCGGGAATCGAACCCCTGCCCTGGAGGTGTGAGGCGAACGTGCTACCCACTAAGCCACCTTTCACAGATTTATAAATATCAATTCATAATTTAAATTCTTTCTCATATACAAATGTCCTTAGTTGGACTGTTACAGCATGAAGAATGTGCCCCTGATTGGCTGGTAGGTGTCTATATTTATTTTAAAATACTATGAAGATGAATACATTTGGGCAAAAATGTAACCACGGTAATATTTCAATGCTCCTAGTATTTCAAGTACTAGAATCGGCTCCACTCACACAAATCAGATGAACCAAGAGTGTAGGAATTAGAGCACTTTTTATATCTGGTCTCACATTTTTTAAAAGGCCAAATCTATTGCACCATTGGCTGCTCAACTGTATCATGGCCAAGTGTGTTATTCCCCTCAGTATTTTTCTTACAAGTCAGCAGATAAAAGGTCTAGCTGAGCTGATTTCCTTGGTGACGTTTTGCATGTTGTTGTTAACGATCAACATAAAGTCTAAAGGGCTGCGACTGCCACTGAAGCAAACATCATTAGGTTAAAAAAAACAACAACAACAACCCCTCAGAGAAATGACAAAAAATATGTGTGGCCAAATCAACTATTTGTTCATTATATTCAGTGTACCTCAAGATCACCAAAAGACCAGAAGACCACAGAAAAAAAACATGTGAATGACAAAAGAACTTTTCTTGGTGAAGAAAAAAACACTTTACACATTTGACCAGATCAAGAAGATCCACCAGAAAGGCATGTTTGGCTGCCTTTCACATTAATGGAATGGCCAAACCAAAACAATGAAGTGTATGAAGATATATTATATCACTGGACGGTGCTTTACACTGAATATGGAGATGAATAATTGAAAGCATACTTCGAAAGCAATCCAAAACTTTTTTTAAGGCATAGAAATAGAATATTCAGCAAATTTCACCAATTTCACCTGAATCTATCTGAGCATGCATTTCACTTGCTGAAGGCAAAACACCCCAAGAACAAGTATTAAAAATGACAATTTATTTTATAAATGTGTTAGTTTATCAAAATGGAGGTTTGCATACCCTTGAGATCCTTGGAGGTATTAGCAGGGATGCGTAAAAGGAAAATATTGACTTTTTAGGAAAAAAGAAAGAAAATGATATTCTTTTTTCAGGAATTTCTCTAATTAAATTCTAACCACTAATATGATTAAACCTATCTAATAGGTAACAGTGGTGGAAAAAAGTACTAGAATCGTGTGCTTGAAAGAAAGAGCTATCTTTGACAAAATGCCAGAAGTAAAGGTCCAGTTAAAGTACAAACGTTCCTGTTTTACAGTAATACCTACTTAAATGAAAAAAGGACTTTTTAATCATAAACCCATGAATTCCAAATAAATAATCTTCCTCCTCGAATAGCGTACTCATACAAACATAGTTTTATACAAACATGACAGACTCGTGTCCATTTTTTATTTTTTTGTCTATTTATATCAGCATCAAATGACACATATATGGTTATTATTAACCAAGGAAAAAGAGCAGTCATCTATAAATACAGAGTAAACGTTCAGAACGACCTGCAACATGAATCTAAGAAAGACAAGGGCTTTATTTATTATCACTTTAGTTTCAGATGAGTACTGTTTTCTAAAATTGTGCAGGAATTAAAATGGCAGTTGACTGTACTATTCAGATATTTTAATCAGTTCAAGTTTTCTCCCACTTCAGAGTGATAAGTAATGAATGACACGCTGTAGAACAGACTAAAATATTTTAAAAAGTACGTATATGTGAAAGGAATAATTAAGCACAATAACAAAGTATATATACGCTTTGATCCAGTCCATCGCCGATAACCAATATTTACTGAGCACCAGATCTAAATTTATAATCAAATGTATTTTGTTACAATGGCATAAAATATAATAGAGAACATTTCAAGTGAATGGCTTTAAAAATTATTAATATTCGAAAAATAACAGTAAAAGTCAAATAAATATGAAAATTAGAACCTGAACTTGCCAAATTTGGGTCAATATGTAGAAATTCTATTTGGTGCCATTGATGAAGTCTAACATAACATTTTTATAGTTAAATGATCTATTTATTTCCAGCATTCTGTACTAGATAGCTGTTTATATTTGCAAATCAAATGCTTTATATTCTCTCATATACAGATTTCTAAAAATTCTAGTCCATCCAATTACAAAAAGAACCACTGGTCTATGTGTAATGGAAACTTTATATACACAGACCAATATGTCCAAAATGTTAGAGAGACATTAGATATATAAGGTACGACTGATTAAATATGAGAGGATTAATAGTGAGAAAGAAAAAGATGGACATAAAGGAAGACCTTAGACAAAGCCATTATCTCTGACTGCAGGTGAGTTATGTATGGTTTTTAATTAAAGATACCAGTGAGCTGTTAATAGCGCTCATTAATTATTAGTGACTTTATCAGTGCAGAGCTGCTGTCGCCTCTCCCTAATGTCACCTTGGTGATTTCGTCACTGTTACATACCACAGTCTTAAGTATAAGGAGTTCAATAAGGAATAAAACAAAACAAGATGTGCAATTATAATAAAATCCTCCACAAATGGAGCGAGGTGATGTCATTTATGCCTCAGATTTGGGTAATTTGTTATAACAGCACATCCTGGTGTTTTATTCCTATTATACCACAGCTGTTTGCCAGAAACCACACTTTTACTTTATTACAAAATCTTTTAAAAGTTGCTCATTTTTATCATGTACAGTCACATGTAATGTCAGGAAAGTCTGTGAGAGAAGTTAGTTCCTGTAATTATTTCACCAGCCTTTATTTTTTCTGTAAATGTAAATAAATAAATAAATAAATAAATAAATAAATAAATAAATAAATAAATAAATAAATAGTTCTTACAGAAAGCTCCACTTTATCAGTATTACATGTTTTTTTTTTCTTTATTTGTTACTTTATTTTTAACCATTCATAATTAGGCTAAGATTATTTGGAAAGCGTATAATACAAATCCCAGTAAATGAGCTGAAAGTTATTATAAATAATTTATGTTACAGCCAGAATTAGTCTGAGCTATGCAGTTATAAAAAATGTATCAACATCTTCAGATTCAGTATTCACCGTGATACGAGTGTAATTATAACAAATTAGGGCAAATTCTGGAAAGAAATGTTAATGACACAGAGTCAGCCAATCACATCAATTATTTTACTCAATTTACACAAAAATTACCAAGACAATGTAATTAACAAGTAATAGAGGTCTAGCTCACACAAACGTGCTTAGGAGTTTCTAAATGATGGCACAGTAGCTTATCTTCTAAGCATGCCAGTTTAATGGGTGTGCATGTTGGTTATCATTATAATGACAGCAAAGGGGAAAGTATGTCCAGTTACAGCGTTCAGCTCCACAGAACTGTTCTTTTTTTTTTCATGTTTATAGATAATAACGTACCGTGTACGAAACCACAGCGATTCTGCGAAGTATTACTGAACAACTGGGTGTGTTTACAATGTGCAAATGTACAGCTGAATCATTCCTTTAACTCACACATGCACCGGTATGAGAACAGAAAAAGTCATTAGCAATACACAGCAATATACATAGTACAGAATCCTCTTTTTCAGAAGCTCCTTTAGTAATGCTAAACTGACTACTACTCTTAATGAAAAACGTATTAAAATGACAAGCCAGTGAAATCCAAGAGTGAGTTTAATTAGATTTAGGATAATGAGTCTAAACCAAAGTGCACTGACTTTGTAATCAAACCTGTAATGAGACATGTTTTCTTCATCCCAGTTTATGTGCAACACCAGTAAAGGGATTAGACCTACATGACAATAATCTATCATGAATAAATGAAACTATCCTGGCTTCTCTTCAGGGGAAAAGAAAACAATTAGCCTCTATCATCAATCTTCATGTAAGGTTATGTGTAAATGTTTGCGTAGACCAATCGAACTACAAATGTATCCCGGATTTACAAAGGTTTAGTAAAGGATGTTTATGTATGTTGAATTTCAATCAGCTGTAAATGACCAGGAGTGTGCATGCCACGGTTGATCTGTATACGGTGTTGCCAACAAAACGTCACGAAAGTTCATAGTAAAGAAAGTGCAAAATGGCCAGAAAAATAAGAATTTATTTGAAGCAGAAGTATAAGATGTAAAGAAGTACTTTTGATTCATAACTACGATAAAGATTATAATTTAACAGCATGCCCAGTGGTATTACAGTACCAGAAAAGACTAAAATATAGAGAAATTACAAAGGTTCATTTAGCAAAATGTAAGTGAGGACAAAAAAAAATAACTACTTGACATAAAAATTGAGTTACTGCTAATTGACTAACTCTTTCAATGCTAACCCAAACCATGGAACATGAAACAGACAGTCTTAACATAGATAACACTTCATGTTTAGTTACAGATCCACTAAATAAGCAACTAGACTTAAGACTCGCTAACATCACCAAGTGCTGCATTCTTCCTTTCTGATGCTTTTCCAGGCTTCTAACGCAGCTTCTTTAACTTCTTGTTTGTTTTTGGGGTTTTTTCCACCAGTCTCCTCTTTAGGAAGTGATTTCATGCTTAATTGGATTAAGGTCAGATGACTGACTTGGCTTAGTTGAAGTCCTTTGTTGTGTGGGCATAGCAAGAACAAAAGTATCAGCGGTTCCAATACTTTTCATTATATGGCTTGCATATTGCAAAGATTCATGCATAGCGTATTAGAACTTTGGTTACTCTTCACAGTGAACATCAGAATGAAGAAAGTGTGACCTCTGACACTTTTGTAGCTTGGACGTTTGTATCAGAAGGGCTAGTTCGGGTGTTTTATAAATAGCTGATCTCCTGAGGTGAAAATACTAGAGCAGCTCTTCTTGTATCAACATCCATAGTACAATCAAATGCACAGATATCACACATTTTCCTAATGCTGATGTTTGATGTGAACTTTATTTGAATCTCTTGACCTGTATTTTTGAACTGTGCTGCTACAAGTTAATTGGCTGTGTAGAGAACTCCACAATAGTCTCCAGAGTTTACACAGAATGATGGGGAGAACAAAACAACAGAGTGAGAAACTTTGTTTTAGGGGTTTAAAGAACCTTGTTGATAAGGAACGCCAGAGAAAATGGGCAGAAAGGTTTGACCTGTTTTTGAGTTACCAAGAAGGATATAGGAGCTCAAATATTCATTCACAATTCACAAATATTCATGGTGAGCAGAAAAGTATCTCAGCATGAACACCACACTGTGGTCCAGTCAACTCAGCCAAGAACAAGAATCTGAGGCCATCAAAACTAGACAATTAAAGATTAGAAATACAAAATCAACTGGATCTTTCCCAGTCGTTAACTGTCTAGTCTGAGTGAGTCTGTGCTCATGATGACCTCAGATTCCTTTTCTTGGCAGACAGAAGTGGAAGCTGATGTGTTCTTCTGCTGTTGTAGCTGTTATGAGATGCTTTATTGCTCACAATGGTTGTAACAAGTGCTTCTTTGAGTTACTAGAAAATTCCTGTTATTCTACTCTTATCTCTCTCATCAACAAGGTGTTTCAGGCTGCAGATCCTCTGCACACGGGACGTTTTTTCTGGGAGAGTGAAAAACCTGTTTCAGGTTTAGAAGGAAAGAAAATGCAAAACAGTGCAATCTTGAGTGCGCCTGTATTTATATTCACAGTCTACATCCTCAGCATGTTAGAATGGTTCAAGTGTTAAACAAAACTTTGTGAATAAATTTTTAGTATTTCATGGTGCACAGGCACCTGAGATGTAAAACACTGCTGCAGAAGTGCAACGGAGCAGGTCTGAATCCCAGTGGAGCAAGGCTTCTGTAGTAACCTCCTTCTTCCACAACAGAAACATCATGAACCACAACAACATAGCTGTATTTCAGTGGGCTGTTTAGATCATAACAAGCTCTAGCTGCACTTTTCGTCTCTCTGTGTCAGTCTCTGTCTGTCTGTCTGTCTGTCAGTCAATCAGTCAGTCAGTCAGTCAGTCAGTCTGTCAGTCTCATACAAACACATAGCCAAAGCTTTTTCACAATATTTAATGGGTAAGATCTACCCTCTTGAGTCTCAATGCATGTTTTCATTGTGGTATTTATATCCAGTAGCACTGAAAAACAGTGGAAACTCCACAATGTGGTTTTATGAGAGCAGAATTGGTGCCACCCTCTTTGGTGTTTCATAAAAATAATAAGTCCAAATATGGATACTTAATGGGATTTTTCTTAGTTTATGGAATGCTGTGTTGTGGTTCATACTGAACTTTGATGCGTCATTCAAAAGAACATTTTGTGAGTGGTTTTCCGTCTTGTTGACTCGACAGGCTGAGAAATTCTGCCTACTGATGCTGCAAGAAGTTGAAAGGAGTTAAAGTTCCTAAAGAGATACTCGTGGAGGAGAGTTGACAGTGTATATGTGAATGTTTGTCACATTAGCTCTGGAAAGCCTGTCGACCTTCTTCTATAGCTCTTGTTATATAACCTCATGTCTAGATTCTAGACATTTCTTTTCACTTGCTTTCACCTCATCACCTCTTTTTCTCTCTCTCCCTGCCTGTTAGTGTGAATATCATTTCTGTACAGCTTTGTTCTAATATAATATAAACAGTGGAAAAAGTCTTAATCCAAGAGGAAGCTTCTTGCTTCAGATGCCTACAGCTAACAATGCTCCTGAAATATAAATTACCCATCAGTCATGGGTCTCACGGCCAGGCCTTAATCTATAATCCAGATTTTTCTTTTAGGCACAGCACTAGAGACTACCTGCTCTGCACTATAGTCTCATTAAAACCCCTTAGGGTTTATCTCTACAATAAACATGCCCACACTGTTATTCGTTCTTTGAGTTTCCCTTTGAGTTTTGTGTAGTTGCTGAGCTTATCCCTCGAGTTCATTACACACCGTCCGCTGTGCTCCAAATAAGACCGCATGACAGGAGAAGCCTGGTATGTAAGGAGCGGTTTCTAGTTTCACTTTGTTTTTTAAGACCGATCAGAGCTGAAACGTGAAAGAAATGGCATAACAAAGCCATGTAATAACCCATGACCACAAGCAGAATACAGATTGCATTTCTCAACATGGGAACTTCTACACTTTGCCAAGATTTGCTCTGAGTAAAAAGTTCTTTGGATGACCAAAACAGAAACGGTGCTATTAAAAGTCTCCAGAATAATGTTATTTAAATACGCTGCCAGCTATTGTGGGCAAATGTGGGTACATTACAACACAGCTACCACAGGAGAAAAAAAAAAAGGTAGTTACTTGTATCTATCTTAAAAAGGAGACATGAATTACCATACAAGTCCTGGGATGATGACAACTGCTAAACACAGGCCTCTAAATCTAATGAATGCTCAGGGCCAGATGACTGCAATCCGGCCCTAGCAGATCACAAGCCAATCCACATCTTGGTTCTTTTCCAGCTTCTACCACCAGAGCCAAGTAATCAGTGGCTGCAGAATGGTAATTACCTGGCTCAGGTGTGTAAGGAGCTGGAACAGAACAAAGGCCATGGACTGGCTGTGGTCCTCAAGGACTCGTTGTGAATCCTGACTACACGGTTTTGTTCATTTAAACGGAATGTGGATGTTTTCCCAAAGCTTTAGTGGCCTTAGGAAATCAATAGTAGAAGTATTAAGTAAACGTAATTATCCTGGTAGCTCAGTTAAAGCCAAGTTCATCAATCTGACCTTCTAGTGATGTGGACAGTCTAACTAGAAGCTTTCATGACATTCTCTCAAAGGCATTGGTGGTACCCGTGTCTGGATTACAGAACAATGAATCCACACTGGTCATTTGTATTGTTAGTGTGAATGTGCATGCTAGTCTGATTAGCTTGATTGCATCACGATATGCACTTCATTAACTGAGCAAGAATTAGAACTGATTAGCAGAGACTAGTACCAAATAATCCCTGAAAAGCTGCTATGATCCCAGTCCAGTCACACCTAAACTTGCATAGATGTGTGTGTGTGTGTGTGTGTGTGTGTGTGTGTGTGTGTGTGTGTGTGTGTGTGTTAGAGCTGACTTAGACATGTAAATTATATATTATGTAGTATCAGTGTAATATATTGTGTGAATCAGACATTCATGCTCATGTGTGAGTGTTCGCCTGCAGACAATATTACTTAAATATGAAAGCTTATCAGATGATGATGAAAAGGAAATTGTCAATTTTATTGAAGCACCTTTAACAGGAATGTACAAATCAATGTGAGCTAACTAACCTGCTAGGGGGCATAAGCGATTACAACTTTTTCCGTATCTACTTCTTCCAGCAAAGCATAATTAAACCAAACATTTGTCTATACTGTGTCTGACATTTTTGTGTGTACTGTGTATTATTATTATTATTATTATTATTATTATTATTATTATTATTATTATTATTATTATTATTGTGTTGGCTGTATTGTGTAACTCATTATTCATTTCTTCTTTATAGAATTGCTGTATAAAAGCAATATTTCACTTAGAATCAGGACTCAGTCATGCAATCGAGACAAATGCCCCATAAAAGAAAGCTTCAACAATGATACGCATTTCTTAGTTAAATAATTTAATTTTTAATATGTTTATTAGATCAAGTAGCTCATCTGCAATAAATGTCTCTTTGAATTAGTAGCTAAAAAGACAATAATATATTCTACTGATTCTCTTTTTCTACCCATCCCGAGGCATCCAGAGATTGTACCAGCTCTAGTTGTGTTCCGTGTCATGAATATTCAATCATTCAAAGAGAAGATACCAGCTACATGTGATCTTTGAGGGCAACAACCTCCTAATCAATACACAATTGTCTTTCTGTGTATGAATATAGAAAGCACATTATTCATAAAAACACTCTCTGGTGTTTATAACAGTTTATAATCACACCCTTCAGTGTCACCCAAACGAGGATGAGGTTCCCTTTTGAGTCTGGTTCCTTTCAAGGTTTCTTCCTTTTCCATCTAAGAGAGTTTTTCCTCACCACAGTCACCTCAGTCACCTGAGGCTTGCTCATTGGGGATAAATACAAACACATGTCTAATATTAATCTTGAGCTTGTGTATAATATTAAACTTTTTGTACTACATTTTCTGTGAGACTATTGTTAAAAGCGCTATACAAATTAAAAGTGAATTGAATTAAATATATTCTAACAACCGTGTTAAAATAAACCTGTGCAACATAACACTACTGTTATCTCTATATGACATTACATCATGATATCCAGGCAAGGTATCACCTTTCTTTTAAAGGCTGTCGTTTCTGGACAATTAAACTGTTTAGCGAGATAATGGAAAATCTAAATCAGGGAAAAATTTATATCCCACAAGCCTAATATAAACCATAAAATATCATTGAAATTACAGCCGGCGCTACTTTCAGAGCTGCTGTTACAGAAAATTAGCACCATACGATTAGGTCAGATTAGAGAATTAAGCAGCCCTGTGGTAGAAAAAAGATGATTACATAGTAAAATAGCAGATTTTGTTTTAAATTTTAACTCTCTGTGTGTGTGTGTGTGTGTGTGTGTGTGTGTGTGTGTGTGTGTGTGTGTGTGTGTGTGTGTGTGTGTGTGTGTGTGTGTGTGTGAGAAATGGAACCATGTGATACAGCACACACACTGGCTTGTGACTGTGACTGACACAAAAGAGCATTCAATCCAGCCCAAACCACCTACCCCGACTCTGCCCCAGCGACAGACCTGACGCGACCACGCTGTCACATTCACTCAGACCCAACTGTCAGAGGAGCTTTTTCACTGATCGTCAAGGCTGCTAAACACACACGCACACCCTCAAACGACTGTGCGACACATGTGAAGAGGTGGCACAGCTATTTCTGATTCTCACACCTAGAAAAGCAACACCTCCTCTGCCTTCAGCTGAAGAAACATGGAGCAAGTAAAAGAGATGGAAAGAAATAGGAAAAGAAAGACAGAGAGAGAGAAAGGAGGACTGTTATAAGCAGCTGTACGTCAGTTCAGTTCAGCACCAACAATGAGAAGAGCAAACACTGTGAAGCTTTTGATGAACCAGTTTAGGAATAAGATCATTGAACATACAAATCTAAATCGACTTTTATACGATAGAAAAGATTCTATGACACATCAGATATAAGAATTTATTTTATATCTGAGTAGATTGAAATCTGTAACATCAGTTGGAAATCTGGGTACTGAAAAAAAAACATTTCCTTTTAGTTTTCTTCACTAAGGTGCTCACTTTTTGTTCTGCTTTGTCCTTCTGTAACTACAAACAACAGTATTAGGCAGTCCTGAGAAAGAGTAGGACATTATTGCGTAAAGATTTTTCAGATGAAGCAGCATTAAACAATACAATGTACTTTTGTCTGTTCTTCCCACACACCCACATATTCCCTAGAAACTCGGGAATGTTGTGAAACATTGAACAGGTAGTATTACTCCAGATTAATATTGTATTCTATCAAGTGCATCACAGCAAATCAAACTCTGACTGCATTCTGTTACTCCTGCAGGTCCTCAAAACATTTGAAAGATTTACTTTGAAAGATGAAGAAAAAAAAAATCAGACTTGGAACTTTTTGCGAATATCCAAAACAAATCCACTCCATGACTTCATTAGCTCTCAACTGGACACACAAGTTCAAAGGGTACAACATCTGTTATACATTATGGATTAATTTAGAAGGATTTGACATAATGTAAATAAGATTTTTGATATAACCTGAATTGCAAAAAATGACGATCTTTGAAAAAGACATTTGAAAATCTGAAGTTTTAACCTAACACTATGAACAAGCTTAAAAAAACTTTTTCGCTATTACTTTTTTAACAAACTGCTCATTTTCATTTTTATATACTACACAAAGATCCTCGTATTTTCATACTCCTACAGTATGCTGCACACTTGTGCTTTTTATTAACGGTGCTTGCCAAGCAACATTCTTATTATCTTGCCGGACAAAACTTCGGCATGTAACTTGTCCCACAGCTTTTGTCCTAGACCCATGAATGAGGTGTCAAATTGACCGGCTCATTGCGGAAGTGTGCTATGACTTTTATAAGCGATCGGAATTCCGGAATTCCCGGGACGGAAGCTTAAAGTGGCTTTTTTTCCCCATAGACTTCCATTTTAAATTTATTATAAATTGGGGGTTTATAACTCGGCAAGTTTTTGAGCGATTTACATCAAACTCAACCAGCTTCTTTTGACCTTACTCCGGACAAAGTTTTATTTCAGTAGCAACTTTTGTCCAAAAGTATTGGAACCCAACCGGTTATTCACGTGATGTCACGTGGAGGGCCCCCCGCCCCCGCCCCCCCAAAATAAGCGAAATCAAAAGGTTAGCACAACATGGACATGTCATATATCAAAACACTCAGCCCGATGCGGGGAACTGACGTCACGTACAAGCACCGTTCACATTTTCTTCAGGAAATGTACATTCTAGTTTATACTGTTGTTCTTATATACTGCTGCATATTATATTATATATTATATTTCCTATATACTGTTCACCTTTATGAGCCCTTGCATTTTTTTCTAAGAGAGATAAATATTCTGTACATAGTAAAATAACAATATCCATACACATTATATTGTTGTATTTCTGTAGTATTTTCTGGGCTACATACACTAACAGCAAGCAAATATAATTAACACAGAACAGATATTAAACTACAGCATGTCCCAGACTTTTGAAACATTACACAGCTCTGATGAAGAGCAAGAGGCAGAGCATTAGCATGGGCAAAAACATTATATGCAGATGTCCCACGAGTTGTGTTTACAGTTACTAATCTCCTTATGTTTTGAGGAGGCAGGTTGCATTAGCATAGCATGGCAGGACACATTAGTAACCAGCTGTGTGTGAGTCTATGTGTGTCTCACTTCTCTATATCCATCTCTTCATTAAGCAGTAAAGTGCTTTTGTTTTGATTTACTCTTTTTTCCAGTAATGCCAAGACTAAATAAGGACTTTTCATTAATTCAACTCACAAACAATTCATTAATACGCTGCACACAGCTTCACTGTACAATGCAAGAATATTTTACTATCTGATAAAACATAAGTTAAAGTTTATACTGTGCTGACAAACAGATACAACCAGGAAATCAAAGATTAGTCATCAATATGAAGCAGGATGCACCGATAATGATACTAGTGTTGATATCATCCGGATACTGTGCTTATTTCCAATACTCGTAAACAATTTCTCGATAAATGATGGCAATCAAATCAAAGTAAATATTCACTGAACACTCTGTATGGAGCTATAAGAGTACGAGTCACGGCACCTTGTGATCATTTTTAATGATGATCATAACTGATACTGCTCTGTGCACTCGAGTCAAACAGCATCACACACTCGTTTAAACATCAGAACGTATTACACACACAGTCAGAAGGAGTTCACTGCTTATAGCACAACAACAACAAAAACCCAAATATTGAAATAAAATGTTTCATGACGATCCCTGATTGCTTAATCCTGTGTAGGATGTTTTTTTTTTCGGTTTCATTACTATTCTGTACCAATTAGCACCAAGACACTTGTACTAAATACATTGCATCAGTGCAGCCCTATAAGTCAGATATCCATCAGACTTTATTAGTCAGTATGAAGACTGTGTGAAAAACATGTTTGTTATTAACAATATTTAGTTTTGACCTGGACATAAGCAGCTTTCGTAGCATGGACACTTTTTTATTACCTTGTTTTATTAACTTATGTAACAACTACATCTAACTAGTTAATCATTTCCAACTGGAACATGTATTATATTTACTTCTCTGTGGTACATACAGTACCGTTCAGTAGATAAATACAATATTGTGTTGTATCCCATCCCATACAGAGAACTGGAAGCCACTTGGGATTAATTACATTTTTTAAAAGAATTTTTTTTACTGGTGGATGTTTACATGGAGCTCATAATGTGCACAATATCAGCAACAAGAATGAATAAATAACAAAAATGTTAGCGTTTAAAAACCACCTAATCCCAAAAACATTACATTTCTCGTGAGAGATTTTTACACCGACATCCACATTTCGATGTTTTTCCCACTTCACCTCTCCACCTGTCAAACAAAATACTTTAATCTTTTTTATTAATCATGTATCTGTGTGTATTTTTTCTACCTCCTGCCAGGTGAAGAAGCCCAGTGGCCCCCGCAAACTGCTGTGTTTTCCCTCTACATACTTGTCTTATCAATCAGCTAATTATTGGCTTCTGAAGCCTAGTCAAGTATTAAAGCAGCAAAAACACAACCTCACGCAGCCCGTGGATTCACAGAGCATCGGACTGACATACAACATGTTAGGCAACCAGAAGTGAAGGTTAGGCTAGGCAATGCATGTAATACTATTCCAGTGGCAGAAGACTGAGGCAGATGGAACTGTTCAAATGCTGATAGTTTTACATGAACAAGAGGAAGTCATGCATGAGCACTACAGAGAGGACATTGTGTCTCGTGAGTTCGAGGGTGTGGGGTTGAGTGACAGCTCGGCTGCTGGAATCTGATTACCATGAACTAATTAATAAATAATGCTGCATCATCACACACCTGCCCACGCAGGATAACAGTAAAAGTGATTAAAACACACACACCAACGCATGCACACACACACACACAACAAATAAATATCTACTTAAGTAAAACAAACTCACACTAACGAGGGAGTAAACATCTATTCTGGCAAGTAGACACAAGTGTTCTTTACATGGAATGTACACAAGGGCTGTCTCATTACTTACTGCATTTGACTACTAATTACTTAAAATACTAAGCATTTGAATGCATTTAACTAAATGAGCCTATAATTTTATTCTGCTGCAAAAAAAAATGAAATTAGTCAGCACTATGCTGTGTTTATCATTTCATCATTTATGAATGAACTTTAATGTTCATTCATACCCCTCTCCCTAACACATCTGAAACACAAAGAAACACACACACAAACGCAATGTGAGAGAGAGAGTGAGAGTGAGAGAGAGAATGTGAGAGAGAGTGTGAGAGAGAGAGAGAGAGAGAGAGAGTGAGTGAGAGAGAGTGAGAGTGAGAGAGAGAGTGAGTTAGAGTGTGTGAGAGGAGAGAGAGAGAGAGAGAGAGAGAGAGAGAGAGAGAGAGAGAGAGAGAGAGAGAGAGAGAGAGAGCTCTTCATTGTGCCTCTGACCCTTCAAGGCATGTACGCTATAGTATCTGGCACTAACTTCTGTCAGTTGGTCTCCATGGATCAAACTTTTTGTCCAGTGCATCCCACAGATGCTCAATCGTATTATGATCTGGGGAATCTAAAGGTCAAGTCAACATCCTGAACCCAACATCCATATTCCAATTTTCCAGTACGGTCACTCTGACTGCAGCTCCAGAGCCCCATACACACCAAGCTGTGATACACTGTGTGTTCTGAGACCTTTCTATCTATCATAGCCAGATTAAGCTTTTTCAGCAATATGTGCTCCAGTAGCTCCATGATTCTGATACAGGCTCACAGGTTGTCCTTCCATGGACCACGTTTGGTACAAACCACTGTAGATACTCTGGCCCAGCCGTTTAACCATCACAATTTAGCCCTTGTCAAAGTCGCTTAGATCCTTATACTTGCCCATTTTTCCTGCTTCCAGCACATGAACTGACTGTTCACATGTAGCCTAATATATTTAATATTTTGACAGGTGCCACTGTAATGGGATAATCAATGTCAGTGGTTTTAATGTAATGGTTGATCGGTTTACAAAAATAAAATATATAAATATACACCTACACTAACTGGCCTTTAATGCTCAGTCCAGCAGACACAGAGGTTCTCACTTTCCTCCTCATTCATGTAGTGACAGATTAAAGAGAGCTGCAGGGTCCAAAGCTTCTCTGCTCCAGTCCCCAGATCTCTTTAGCTGATTTTAGATCCCTGCTGTGGCGGGTTTATGGTCAGGTTTATGAGCCAGAGGCAGACAGAAAAAAGATAAAGGGGGAAAAATATGATTGAGTTTGTTTCAAGAAAAACAATCTCAAGACAGTCTGTGTGTGTGCGATGTGTGTGTGGTGTGTGTGTGGTGTGTGTGTGTGTGTGGTGTGTGTGTGTGTGTGTGTGTGTGTGTCTGTCTTTATATTAAGAGGATAGCAGGCTGTTGCTTACAAGAGATCCCCTGTTGAACACTGAACCTAAAGGGAAAAAAAATCCACCAATGATGCATTTAAATATTAATCTTTATAATTAACATATGATCTTCAAAGGCCTTTAAGATTTATTTTGCAATGAAACTTTTTTTGGTTATTTAAACTTCATTCATTATTACACTGCTCTGTTTTCTCTGTGGTTTCCAACTTTACCCACAATGGAGCTCAAATACCTGCTTTACATTAACATTTATGTCATTTAGCAGATGGCTTTATTAAGAGTGACTTACAAAACCGCTTTGTAGTCTTTATCAGAAACACATCCTCATTCTAGGTCAGGGATTAACAGTCTAAAAATCCTGTTGGGGAGATTAGTACAGAATAGAAAGGAGACAGGGGAATGATTTTAAACAAAAAAATAGATCAACAAAATGCTATTTGAAGTGCTTAGTGGAGAGATAGGTCTTTAGTCTTTATTTGAAGAAAGCCAGTGACTCAGTCAATCGAACAATGGTTTATTCCACCACTTGGGTGCCAGAACACAGATGATCCTTGATGCATGTCTTCTTTGTACTCTGAGAAATAGTGTGCCCACTTGAGCCATGTCACACTGATCACTACTCTCACACTTTTAGTTAAGCCAGTGGGATTTAGCCCACTCATCATCTCTACATAAACAGAGCGATGAAGAAGTCCTTCAGTCTCTTCAGATCTTTTACCTCCTCATCTGTACACTCGGATTAATTGTGCACCATCAACAACATCATACAACCCAAGCCTCCATCTTCACTCTTGCTAATAGCTAATGGTGAAGGTTAAAGGTGAAGTTAATTGCAATGACGTCATCACAGCACACGACCCCTAACTTCTCACTGAAATGTCAAAAATACAAATATTTCAGTCTAAACATATTAAATGCATCTTTTTTTTTTTTTTTTTACTTTAATGTGAGATTTAGGCATTGCTATTTTGAACAACATAACGTGTGTCTGAAATCATGTTCCAGATAAATCACATATCGGTCATCTCTTTTCAGAAAGAGCTGTCAAGAAATAACCAAGTGTACAGTGTTCACAAGACCACCACGATCTGCTGAGCGCCTCTCTCTACCTCTCTCCTGCTTTCTTTAAACAAAATCCCCGCAACTAACTTTAATCGCAAAACATACAGTCAATATTACCACAAGAGAACGTCTGCTAAGACATATGTTTGCCTGCCAGACAAATCAAAGCTTGTACTGAATACAGACCAAAGTTTCTTTATTTACAGCCATAGATCCCTTCAGGCTCTTATATGTTTATGGTGTAATTGCTTCCTAAGTTTACTGCAGTGTTTTAAAACCAAATAAGTGTGTGTGTGTGTGTGTGTGTGTGTGTGTGTGTGTGTGTGTGTGTGTGTGTGTGTGTGTGTGTGTGTGTGTGTGTTGGCTACTGTGACTGGTCAAAGCTGTGTGTTTATTCAGTGTTTCGGCAGGCCACAGCCACAAGTTGTGACAAGGGGGAGCTTCTCCAAACCCTCCCTCTCCCTCACCATTTCTCTCTCTCTCACACACACACACACACACACACACACACACACACACACACACACACACACACACACACACACACACACACACACACACACACACACACACACACACACACAGACACACAGACACACACTGATTGACAATGCCCTTCACAGTAAATATAAAGGGTGAAAACAGCAGGCTTTACACAGTGACTATTACAGTAGTATTATAAAAATGTTTGGATTCAGTATGCAATCAGAATGCATTAATGTATGCATGTATGCAAGTATTTTGGATAATCAAGCTTTAGCATTCTTCTGCTGAGGTCAACAGTGAGCCAACACAAGGCTATTTGAGCTAAAACACTCATCAGCCTAGTATGCATAATTCATATGCTGTTATGAGTACACAGTCATCAACTCACAGCAAGACAGTCACATGTGAAACTGACGATTTGGTCCAAAACAAACAATAGACATTCAGCTAGAGCCTTCTGAGACCAATCAAGAGCCATTTGGTGCTGTGGGGCTTTTCAGGTTTAAAATGGAGAACAGAGGTCAGCAGGTTAGGTTGAATATAAAATGAGAAGATAGTCATTTAATAAGCTTTAAAGTGGCTGTAAACATTCTTTGCAATCTTGCTAACTTCCATTGGGAAAAGCCACCAAAGGGGCTGTCTGTATCTGTATCTGTAATTTAGAATACTTACACATTAAGCCTTACTTTATGTCCTGCTTCATTTGTGTGTGTTTCCAGGAACATTGTGGTATAGTGGCCCTCAGAGGTAAACCCCTCTTTCTTTTCTTTTCTTTTATTTTGCATTATTGACTATTGATTACAGAAAAATACATTTCTAGGAGTTTATAAAAGTAGAAAGAATAGAATTTGTCCTACAGTAGTGTGACCTGGTCATGTGACATCACCCTTTCACACTTGTGTTTAAAGTGCCTTTAAAAAAGTCAAGGCTAGTTGCACTTGCTTTTTTCAATTCTGTTTAAAGTTTTTACAAACAATGCCAGACGCTAAACATCATGAAGGATAAAGGTGAGAAGAGTAGTGTTGGAAAGCAACAAAACTGTGAGAGACTTTTAGAACAATGCTTTACAACCAGATTTTTTAATAACAAAAGCCCTATTGTTTCAAGCTGATGTTTAATCCATGTCCTGAGCTAATTCCAACATTTAAGTATCATTTACCAGTCTTTATTAACCCATGTTCCCCTAGACAACACTTATTTGTCCCTGACTTTTCTTATACTGTCTGTGTTTCCTGTTTGTGACACAAGGTTGCCATGGTTGTTGATTGCTCCGACCTGCTGCTTTGCTTGTTACAGCAGTTTGCTTTCTCTCTGTGTGTTTATGTGTGTGTGTGTGTGTGTGTGTGTGTGTGTGTGTGTGTGTGTGTGTGTGTGTGTGTGTGTGTGTGTGTGTGTGTGAGAGTGTCTTCCATCTCAACCCTTGTGTTTTTGAGTTACTTACTGCTGTGTTTGATTCTAGTATTGACCTCCGACTGCCTGTGTGATCAGATATCTGCCTTCATTAACCCAATGATCTGACCCACTACAGACTATGATTACTGGTGGAGGATAACAAATTCTACCAATTAGCTGTGAAACAGAAACGGAGCAATCTTTAAATCTCTCAGGTCACACTTATTCAGTCTTCCTTTTCCTGTTGCTCAGTATCATTCTTTTCACTTCTTTTTTTTTTTTTTTTTTTGCTGCACTATATTTCATACGCTGATAATTCTGCCATTAAGATTCTCCCCAAATATATAAAGGTAGATTAATTACTGCTAATTATTTATATCAGGCCAGCAGATATATTCGATATAAGATTAGAATTCATAATACTTAATATATAAAGTCTGATGTCCTGAATTCCTTCTTGCTTCCAAGCTTCTGTGTTGTTTTGTTTTGAGTAAACATGATGTGGTGTTGTTTAGATTCGCCATGTGCTTTTTGCTCTGTCCAGGCTCTGACCCATCCTTTTGCTGATGTGTCTGTCTTACATTTCTAGCATTAAATCTGAACCTGCTTCCACAAATCTATGGTTTTGTCCCTCACTTGTTTTCCCATGTTATGATAATGCATTATTCCATTATGTTGTCTGCTTGTGCTCTGTGGCCTGCTGGGAACATTTCTCTAAATATCTACTCTCTAACTACACACTATTCCATATAAAATTTACCCTAAGAAATTATACCAAGAGTTTTTTTTACACAATGTACAGCTGGTTTGAGTTATTTAAAGGCAGCAAACACAGATGAGCTGGAAATAAAAGTGGAACGTAATTACTTTACCTTAAATCCACTTTAAAGAAGTTTCTCTCTGCAATTTTGCTATGCAACTTCTGCTAGGCTCAGCTAATATTAGCAAATAGTAGGTGCATTCACGGATTTGAGACGCATGCTTAACACGACATGCTAAAGCATAGGAATCGACAAACACAGATCCGCCATTTATACGAGAGCACAACAACTTTCGAAAGGCTTGCACTGGAGCCACTAACTTCATTTCAACCAATCAAAGGAGCAAAGCAAATCTATGCAATTCTTGGATGAAAGCACATAGCGCTGTGAGCAGTGCACTCATCTTTCTTGTATGAGGGAAAACTGATTAAAAACTTGACTAAAAATTTAAAAAGCTTTCTATCAGCTCCTGTTTGGGCCAATTCTTTTTTTTTGCATATGAGGATGAAAAACACAAAATGAATTCACCTAACAGACAACAGCAGGTTTGTAATGAAACATTAATGAGAGTGGGAGAAAGGGAGTTGAAAGACCCAGTTAAAATGTGAGAGACTGAGGTCAAAGTTTAACTTAACTGGTATGCTAGAGCTGAAAACACTTAACCCCTTAACACTGACGATGAGGCTGAGCCTCAGTGGTTAAAAGACTAAATTGTGTGTGTGTGTGTGTGTGTGTGTGTGTGTGTGTGTGTGTGTGTGTGTGTGTGTGTGTGTGTGTGTGTGTGTGTGTGGTACCCACTTGGGAAAAACATCCATTTCCATGCAGAATTCCATGCAGTATCATGACATCATAGGTCATTAAAAGTCCTGAAGCAGTAGAACAATGAAGGCTTTGTGTATGCAATCAATTGAATACAAATGTGTTCACCAAAAATAGTTCAAAAGAAGTCCAGAGTGCTTGGATGAAGGGTGAGGGATAAGAAAACAAAAAAAGAAGAAACCTTACTGAGGAAGTGAAGAAATGACACCACTGTCTCTAATATAATGACATTTTTTTCCAACATTATTTTAAGTGAAGCTTGGAATCAAAGTGATTTTTTTCCCCATAACGCCTGTAAATAATTGCTTTTTGGTTTATTTGTTTAAAGTGAAAATCACTATTTTGTAATCTAATGAGCCATTCAGCTCCAGCATAAACAGACTCCTTTCAGAATGACATATCATCTGCTCCACAATCCATTCTAAATATGAGGAAAAGCTTAACACATACTCCTTTGACAACAGCACTGGAGGCAAGCTGGCAAATCCAAGACATGAAGTAATGAGGGACGAAGAGAGAAAAGTATGAAGAAATATGAAAAGTGTCTGTATGTGTGTGGGCTGGGTGTCCAACACAAGGTTCTCGTTCCTCTCCTTCATCTGGTGTGTGCGAGCTAATTAATCTCACTAACGACCCACTTAATTCAAACAATTTAACAAATCTCCCATAAAGGCACGGAGCAATCTACTGCTGATCAAAATAAAGGAGCAAAGTGATAGACAGAGATTCTGACCACAGAGAAAGAGAAAGAGAGAGAGAGAGAGAGAGACAGAGAAAGACAGAGACAGAGAGAGAGACAGAGGGGGGGGGTGGAATAAGAAAAAAATATTGGTCCATGATCAGGGACAATGCAGAAGAGAGAATAACAGACAAAACAGATGGAAGGGACAAAATAGACCAACTCTTACATTCAAGAAATTATGGATAGTAAGACTTACAGAGCAAGACAGTTCCCGTACCTCACAAGAAACCACAGTGTTTACCCACATAGTGAGAATTTTTATATATATATATATATATATATATATATATATATATATATATATATATATATATATATATATATATAAAAAGACACAAGGGTTCTAGTTTGTCTGCCAGCATGAGTGGTATTTGTTGCTATAACACTCTTTACACATAGGTACTATTAGCACAATAAGAAATGAACACACCTCTAGTGATGTGAGGATGCAGTGGTGTGCTGGGTGTGACATTTAAAATCAGCTTGCACTCTGCTATTTCAAAATCCACTACAGACCAAATCTGTGCTTAGTATAAACACATTCTCAAAATGAATTCTTCTGATTTAATAGCCCTGTCGAATTTATTACAACCCAATGTCGTGGGTTTTTGCTATTCATGTCTCACTCTTGAAGATAAATAACGCATTTTACACAATTACTACCTGCACACGCCTGACTAGATTACATTATCTCTAAATATATATAAACACATACCGTGGCAGGGACTGTGTTACAGATCGCAGAATCACAGCGTTACAGCTTCAATAACCATAAAACTGTCTGAAACACAGAAATTTGTTGAAAATAAAATGAAAAAAAAAAAAAACGATTATGAAATCTTTGTACAGAATTATTTGCATAATCATATGTAAGGAAAAAAAACTCTAATTGTTGTTGTTTTACACTGTCTGTATTTATCACATTGTCATTATGAGCTAACAATGTGGCAGTGTTATGACAGGGGCTGTGAGGAAGGCTGGCAGGAAATAGAACTTATGCAGTAGTGTGCAGTGCTGTTTACCCAATAACTGCTGTTTTATTGAGTTATGGTCTGCCGTCCCATGTTGTTCTGTAGACAGTTTAAACTATCACACTAATCCCGCACACTTCTGCTGAAGATGGCCCTGCATGGACGGCCTACAGATCCCCATGACAGTAGCGTGGATGGTAACACAAACACCCTGCAGACGGCTGTGGAGTTTCTTTCAGCAAGATCATCTCATGTTCAAGTGTCCATCAATAAACAGGTGATAACTTCAGTTAGATATGAAACTAAAACGTAAAACTCTAACGACGTTCACACTCAAGGTCCTTCTAATATTACCAAAAAGCACTTCTTGAATTTATAGTATAAATTTATAAAGTGAAATTATAAATTTTCAATCACGTTATTTCGTGTCACCGAGATAAGGATGTTTTCTTCCTCTTGTCACTTCAGGAGATTTTCCTCATCACTGCCACCTGAGCTCACTGGATATCAATTTAAATATAAAATGTACATTTTTGTGTTTCTACCACGATCGTCACAACAGGAGCCCCAGTCAGATTTCGACTTTTTATCTCAGTAAGCTGGAATATACAGGAACACTAATTCTCTCCAAAGTACATGGGTTTGCTTATGGAAGTCAGAGCTCATGTGTCTACTCCTATCTTATGAATTACACAGTTCCATTTGTGCCTCTTCAGGCACAGAGACCTAGAGAGTTCAAAACATGGGAGAAATATTTTGCTAACTGCAGGGAGGAGAATTGATGAGAAATATGGAAATCCGGCTTATGGACTCTCGAGGAGCAAAATGAAAAGTGAAAAATATCCTCCCTCTCTATTTAGCTTATTCACATCTGCCATGGATGTTTCCTGCTCGTGTCATTTTTGTGTTCACTTTGATCTTGTATTCATTTAACAAATTTTAAGATTACAAGAAGACTACGATCATAAAAATTCACAAGGCAACGTGGAAGAAAATTAATAAAGCATAAAATTAGTCTGAAGGCTGGAAAGACAGCTTCTTTTTTAAGCTCATTTGTAAAATTCCTATGTATGCGATTAACATGACCTCCAGCTTAATGTGTTTTACCCCCCAGTTTTGCTGAATTTGGTCACTTGCCAATTCCAACCTATTATTCCAACCAGATTTGCCATACGACAACAGCTACCCATTAGGGACGGCCATCGTGTGCTTCCTCTAACCAATGTGAAGCCAGCATCCATACCTGCTCATGCTGCCTCACAGGGAAAAGTAACATGTGTAAAGCACAATCTGCTGCATATATGAGCAGATAAAGCCAACAACTGGCTAATATCCCTCTGATTGACAGGGGTAAGAGAATAAATTTGCACTCAGTTATGGACGGCTGTGGCAAGATATCAATAGGCACATTAGACAATAGAGCAATCAGGCGATATCACACCGCACCACTGTTGAGTATTTTCCCAAACAGCATGCATGCCCTGTTACTTTTATCACTTAAAGCTCCCTGAACTTCGGGGCATCTTTTTCCCTGTACTGATTATGAATATCCTTAGATTCCTTCTCAGAAGTTATGAATCTCTTGTTTAAGTAAGAATCCTAACTTTACTTAAAGAAATTTAAGTCCTTCTGTTTTGAAACAGCTGCAATAAGTTGCTGTTAACACTTAAGGCTTGGAGTAATGTTCAGTGAATAGTGTGTAAGTTGTGCAGTAGTATGTGGGACATATTTACACTGCAGAATGCTTTTAAGTTGAAGGTAAACAGCTCACTGGGAAAAATGAACACACTCACAATGCTAATCGTGATCAGTTTCATGCTGACCAGAAAAAAACACTGTGAAACTGTGACTCTAATACAAGGCAGTATCTAAAGTATGACTTTCACAGGCTTTTAGAAAATAAGCCTAGACAGATCTACACGCAGACTGTCCCTTTGATACACTGAGACTTAACTGCAGATTATTCCGGAAAGTTAATTCTGTTCACTGCTTTTAAAAGCTCTTCCATTACCACTGAGCTGCAAACCGAGCCACAAACTGGCCAGGTGAGCCTTTTCAGAAAAAAGCTCAAACAGGGAGATCTTTCTCTCTGTGGTGACACTGATACGCAGTTAAACCAACTACTCTTAGAGACACCAACACCCGAGAGATGCTTATCAAAAACCAACCAATGAGAATGCACGATTTGGCTTAGAGAAGCTGACACCAATCAGCATGGATAATGAAATGTGCATGAGGATTTCCAATGATGCCTGGGTGGCTTGGCTTCCCACAAGACAGAAAGTCTTCCCACTGGAAAGAGGTCACGTTCCCAAGCAAGGAAACCGCCGAATGGCACAGACCTCATCAGCACACTTTTGTTAGTCTTACAAACCCCTGCGTCAAGCATATCAATGCTTACACCACACACACACACACAAATGCACCCACACACGTGCACATGAGCGTGCACACATTCACACACACACTCACGTGCACACGAGAGCACATTCGCACATACAGTACACACAAGCACACGAGCGCACATTCACGTATGCACAATCACACGCACAAGCACTCACAGTCAAGCACACACACTCACCTGAGACCCAAAATCCTCAGTCACTAACAAACTGAGTGTGGCATTTTGTCTGCTTCCACACCCACCCCAATCCCTACTGTCTTCCTCTCCATCTGCTTACCATGCTGGAAAGAAACCCCAAAGTGTACATTAGGTGGTGTCTAAACAGACTCCAATGAGGGGTCAAGTAGAAACCAAAGGCTATTATGGTTAGTTTCACCTTCAGGGTAAAGTATGTGTGGGAGTGTGTTTAGAATGAGCAAAGAGGTAATTTGAATGAGTGAGTGGGGGAGCAAAGAGTATTGTGCCATCAGTGGTGAAATTAAAGGGCTTCTTAAAAAAATAATAATAATAAAAGTTGGAGGTGCAGGTGATATTCCCCACCTTGCACGACATGAAATCAGCAGAGGTTGAGGTGGAGAAAGAAGAGGTGGACAGAGAAGGAGGTGGAGGACAAATAGCAATCAGGAAGAACAAGTCTAAACATGAAGACAGACAAACATGTTTACTCATCCACATAATACAAAACTATTTATTCTAGAGTGGTGTATATTATTAGATTATTGGTGTATATTATTATATATATTAGATAAATAGGCTTTAATTCATGACTGATTAGCATGGTACTATAAAGCACTGCTCCCAATGTTTTCCCAAGTACAATATGGTCCCGATATCAGAGCTCTAAGGCTACAAACACGTAGCACATTTCAGATTGTTTTGCCCGGATTGAACTGCTGCCATCTTGATTGGTTCACGTTCAAGTGACTGATATCTGATTTGAGTTTGCCACAACATGTCCCACATTAGCACATCGATTCCTTTCTCTACTGTCTCAATTCATTACACACTTTCACAGGTTTTTCCAGCTTTACTAGTGCTACCAAATGTTACATGATCACAGATATATACAAATCTAAACATCTATGACTATATGCAAAAGTGGCTCAGGGTATGAAAAAAACTTGTATGTACACAATATGAACACATATCTGACAACATCCAAGACTCTGTTTAGCCTTTGTATTGCAAATATAAAGCAGGTATGCTTTATAGTTTTCCACTACTACTACTACTACTAATAATAATAATAATAATAATAATAATTATAATAGACCATTTTACTAATCACAGGTTAACCACATGGGGGGGCTTAGTGGTTGGCACGTTTGCCTCACACCTCCAGGGTCGAGGTTCGATTCCCGCCTCTGCCTTGTGTGTGTGTGGAGTTTGCATGTTCTACCCGTGCCTCGGGGGTTTCCTCCGGGTACTCCGGTTTCCTCCCCCTGGTCCAAAGACATGCTTGGTAGGTTGATTGGCATCTCTGGAAAATTGTCCGTAGTGTGTGAGTGAATGAGAGTGTGTGTGTGCCCTGCGATGGGTTGGCACTCCATCCAGGGTGTATCCTGCCTTGATGCCCGATGACGCCTGAGATGTTCCCCATGACCCGAGGTAGTTCGGATAAGCAGTAGAAAATGAATGAATGAAGGTTAACCACATACTAATCACAGTTTAAAAATGTTAAATGTTAAAATAAAAAAAATAAAAAATGTAATCAAACATCATCTAAAACATTTATTTCAGGTAATTTGGCCAAACAATTTTAGGAGTTTAAAATTAAAATGAAATAAAAAATTTTTTTATGAAATTTGTTTTGGTCTCACTAGATGATGATGCACATCCACCATCTACATCTACAACTGTTATGTCTCAGTCCTCCAATATATAGCAATTTAATATCCTGGTTTATTTGATTCCTTCTTGTTAAATCTACACCTCAGGCATTTTGCGTAGTTATAATTAATTCTTAACAAATCAAATTATTCCTCTGTCTGTGCGTTTACCATGCTGCCTAATCACCGCTGCAACTAAACTGTCAAATCATTTAGAAGACACACCGACCTCTCTATCACACATGGACTGTTCGTATCTAGGAACACAAAATAACACAGAGGCCTCATGGGGTAAGTAGCATCATACAAGCACACACACCCACACACACGCGTGTACAAGCATGCACGCAGACAAACACAGACGCAGACAAACACAGACGCAGACGAACACAGACGCAGGCACACAAACAGACACACACAAAGACAGACAGACAACACACACACAGCTTCTCCAGTGCTGTTTTATTTGCTCTATGGTGCAGCAGACATTAACAAGATCCCAAGAGTTCTTCACACACACACACACACAGACTCTGTTATTTGTCACATTAAAACATTAAACAGCGGGTTGGAGACAAACATGTATGCACTTGCTGTTTGTTACCCATGTTGAGACCCAGTTTCTCTCTTAGCCACAGAAGATAATTATGCAACAAGGAAATCTTTCTCTTTCTCTGTATCTCTCTCTCTCACACACACACACAGACACACACACGATTCATTCACATGCACAAGCCTCATCTGAATCAAACAATATATGATGTTAAGATAGAAACATAGCTATGAACCGGTTTCAACTGCTTATTTCTACTCATTTGAATAACGCAAATCAGGATTCTGGGTTGAAAAGCTACACGCTGCAGGACTTTTGTCGTTAAACCAGACTGGATAGTTTAAATAGAATGACTAAATTATTATTAATGTTATTATAACGTATACATTAGAGCACAGTGGAATTCTTTTCTTTGCATAACCAACCGAGGAGGTAGGGTTGAGGGCACAGGGGCCAACAACCCAACCCTTAACCACTTGAGCCTTCCCAGAAGAACTTTAAGATGGAAGGAGAAGGAGACAATATCTATCCTTGAATGTTTAAAATGGATATGAGGGTGTGGTTGGTCAGGTGTCAATAAACCTTTGGCCGTATAGTGTATATCGTATACAGAGCTCCACTTGTTCATGGTGGGTCAGGGTTGAGAAAACGCAACATGGACACACCTGCATGGACAAAGACCTGAGCTTAGTATCGACCCTTTGACTCTGGACTGGTGTGGCAACAACATTACTGCAGTGTGCATTTAACAATGCTAGAAAGGTATAAGAACATTCCTGCAAAAGTTGTGTGCCTAAAAACTGGACATCTAACAAACTGGCGACAGAAAAAATTACACTATTTTGCAACACAAGACACAGCTCTTGCTGGAGGAAAAAAAAGGCTCTTTGCAGTCTCATTCATTGCCCATCCATTTTCTCTAAATCACTTGAACTGTCATTTCCATTCTCTTACACTCCTTCCTCTCCTCTTCATAATGTTCCCCATCATTTTGTCCTTGTGCTGATTGGCTCTTCTCTTCTACAGCACATTGTTCTGCCACAAATTGTAATGAAATGCCAGAGAGTCTCCGTTTACACTGACGTGACATTGCTATGTGCTTAACATATTGAATCCACCCTGTTTTTATAGATAATGGATTCAGGTTATGTTGGCTATGTTGGCTCAGAGTCCACTAGCTTGTGCTGCTACAGAGACAGGTGGGCTGTAGGAGTGTGTGTGACAGTGAGCTGAAGGAGCACTATGCGTTCGTTGATAACAAATGCAAAAGAAATGTACATGCTGAACACGAGAGCCAGAACACAGCTTACATGTCACGCCACTCCATGCACAAACAAAATACATGACACGCGCTGAAGCAAATGTGTTTCTGGACTACTGGAGCTTGTGCCTGTGTGTGTGTGTGTGTGTATGTTTGTTGATCATGTTTGCTAACTAATGTCTCTATTTGACTATTGATTGTATACAGAACCTTTGTACTGTGTATTTGTGTGTGTTTGTGTGTGTCTGTGTGTGTTTGTCAGCATATTTAACTGAAATTCATTTCAAATGGACGCAGTTGTGTCAAGCAGGTTACAAGTGTAATAAAGTACAATTTTGATAAAGCTACACAAAATGTAATTAAACTGCAATCCCTGATGCTAAAAGTGTAATAAATAAACAGGGAGATTAAACAGCCTAGAGCTCAGAGAATAAAAAAACACAGACAAACTGGTAGACAATTTGTTGCCAATGAATTTGTAATGGCTTTGATGACTGTAATTTCTTTCAGTTCCTCAATCTCATCCATGTCCTCTGTCTCCATGTCTCTCTCTCTCTCTCTCTCTCTCTCTCTCACACACACACACACACACACACACAAAAACATAGAGTCAGAACAAGAAACGGTTTCCAGAAGCAGATGGCTGGCGCATGAAACAGTAGTAAAGGAGAATCACAAACACCACAACTGGTAGAGATGATGAAGGAGAGATAAAAAAAAGGGGAGCAAGAAAGTGGAAAGTGGGAGAGATAGATAAAAGGAAAGAGAGAGATAGAGACAGAGGCAGGGGGAGAGAGAAGGCAGGGGGGAGTTGCAGTAATCAAACCATACTGGTGAGAATGAGCATGTAATGTGTTGAGCTGCTGAAAACTGAATACACAGAGAGAGTGCAGTGTGTGTGATGAAACATCACAATGTGAACAACAAGCAATATCTATGGGGAATCTACCTACTCTGAACAACCCCCTACACACAAAAAATCCACAAGGTGCCGTGACCAAGCACAAATTTCACACACCTGCACACTCCTCAGAGAGCAGATGGCAACCCCAGCGGGAAAAAGCCGAGCTGGCATACAGCACCTCAACAGCCACACACACACACACACACACACACACACACACACACACACACACACACACACAATTAGTAGAAAGTTCACTGTTTAAATGTTTGTTTTTTAAGGCAAAATCTGAATATTCTACTTTAGTCACCTGATCTAAATCCAAAGAAACATCTTTCCTAAACGATTCAGCTAAATAACCCTCAGGTTACTTAATTTGAGAAACAATTTTAAACAGTTCCCTTTCTCGTGATTGACTCCACTATGCTCAATATTGCATGCTGGAGGCAAATCACAGTATTTTACTTTATGTTTTAAAGTAAAAATTGTCACACAGTAAAAAAAAAAAAAAAGAAAAATTCATCATTTTGGCATCCTGAATCGTAGGCCTCATGATTCCCTTCCCTAGTATCAGTATCAGAATCAGCTTTATTGCCAGGTATGTTTTCACATGCGAGGAATTTGTTTTAGTGACAGAAGCTCCACAGTGTAACAGAATGACATATACAGTATAGACGAAATTGTATGTACACATTTACAGGTGTGAAATGTGCAATATAGGCAATTTGTTTTATTCCATCCCTGTACTGTGGGACTTGTCTTTGTGGTGTTATTATGATATGGCTAATAGAGAGCATTTTACCCAACGCAATGCAAAGGCAGAGCTTCGGTATCCTATAGATTTCTCTCGCTAGTCAGTGTGACAGACAGCTGCAGCATCTCCACCACTTTCAGAATATTTGCTTGGTTGGTTTAAAGCTCCATCACCCTGTCAATATGCATTGTCATAAATTGCCCCTTCTGAAGTTCACACAAGCTGACAAGACAGAATTACGCTGATGTATGACGATTGTTACCAAAGCCTTCAGAAAAGGGACTCATCTTGAGGAGAAAAAGGCACATCCTGTTGGAAAACTGCACTCTGGGTAATTCTCTGGCATTAAGTGAATGACGGAAGCTCGGTATAATGTCTTGAGTTAGTTAATCAAGTGCACTTTATTACATACGGAGAACACAGAGTAGTTTCTGTATGCGAGTAAGCGTACTGCCGTTTCTTTATTCCACTAACGGATGAAAGCTTATTAAGGTGATACAGAGATAGAAATCCACCAGCAGCAGGTAGAGTATATAGTGAGTTGTGATTTGTAATAGGGCTTAGTGTTAAACAGAATCAATTTTAATACCCAGTCATCCAGTAATACCCACCACATCTGGTAAAGTGACAGGATTAGTTCTAGATGTCTGGTGTCCTCTCTTTAGTTTGTACCCTCATACTTGGGGGAAGTCGTGGCCTAATGGATAGAGAGTTTGACTCCTAACCATAAGGTTGTGGGTCCGAGTCTCGGGCCGGCCACGACTGAGGTGCCCTTGAGCAATGCGGCACCACCACCACCCCCACCACCCCCAGCTGCTCCCCGGGTGCCGCAGCATAAATGGCTGCCGACTGCTCTGGGTGTGTGTTCACGGTGTGTGTGTTCACTGCTGTGTGTGCACTTTGGATGGGTTAAATGCAGAGAACGATTTCTGAGTATGGGTCATGTAATTAGCCGTATGTCACGTCACTTTTACTTTCAATGGAAACAAATTGATGCATTCCATATAAAAGTTGGGGGGCACGGTGGCTTAGTGGGTAGCACGTTCGCCTCACACCTCCAGGGTCAAGGTTTGATTCCCGCCTCCGCCTTGTGTGTGTCTAGTTTGCATGTTCTCCCCGGTCCTCGGGGGTTTCCTCCAGGTACTCCGGTTTCCTCCCCCGGTCCAAAGACATGCATGGTAGGTTGATTGGCATCTCTGGAAAATTGTCCATAGTGTGTGAGTGTGTGAGTAAATGAGAGTGTGTGTGTGTGCCCTGCGATGGGTTGGCACTCCGTTCAGGGTGTATCCTGCCTCGATGCCCGATGACGCCTGAGATACGCACAGGCTCCCCGTGACCCGAGAATAGTTCAGATAAGCGGTAGTAAATGAATGAATGAATGAATGAATATAAAAGTTGTAAAAAGTTGACAAAAGTTGACATAAGTGCACAAATAAAACACTTACCTTTTTAAAGGTTTACCCTGTCAACTTACATTGAAGTAAAAAGATGATTAACACAAGATTGGATAGTCAATATTTTGATGATTTAAATCTTAAACAGCTGTAGATTTGTTGACAATTTATGTTTCTAACTATTTTAAAAAGTAATGAATCTACTGCTTTTTACACATCAGAAGCTTCCCACTGAAGTGCTTGACACGTGAATGCAGGGGATCTGAATTTAATCTGTGCAAAATGTCAGTGCAGACACATGTTTATGATATTTGACAGTGATTTCTTTTATATATATATATATACAAAACACAAATAGTACAAATTCTACAGGCTTCGGGTATAAAGATTGTATCACCACTTTAAGCTGAGAACGTTTAGCACATTATTTAGAAGAGTCATGAGAGGCCACAGAGACTGCGCTTAACTCCATTTCCCTTCACTTGTCTGTCACTGAAAATGTTATTTTCAGAAGCATTAAGTGGTATCTTCTGTGGGCTTTGTGCTTCGTGCTTCAGGCAACAAAAGCATTTGATTTATAGTAAATGAACTAGCTTACAAATTTCATTAAATATCAGATATTAATGAACTCACATATGACATAAAAAAAACATTCACAAAAGTAAATTGGATTTGAACTTTTTGATATCTTAGATATATAAATCCCAGGGAGTGCCAACAAGCGACAACAAGAGCAATTGCAAATAAAACCGAAGAGACAAACTGGGAATGATATCAATGATTAGTCACATAGTCACATAAGGATCATTTGTTAAACACTGAGATTAAGCTGAACTAAACTATATTATCAGTGGAAAATCTCAGTGGCCAAATAATTGTAGAGCTGAACGCTCAGTATGCATGAAAGCACTGCGAGTCGACGAGTGAAAACAATACTCCTGTTAATCTGTAATAATCTTTTACATGAGTGCTCTAGAGGATTGGATGTGAAATGGCTAATAAACTTTAACGGCAGGTTGGCTACCTACACACAAACCTTACTCGAAGAGCTTGTAAATCAGTTTATGACATAAATACGTAACGGTGTATTAAAGTAACATGAGTAACAGTCCGGCTTATTTTCTTCTAAAATATCTTTGTTCTATTCATAAACTGGATAATCTGATTCTTCCCTAAAGCTTGTTTAAAGTCAGCCAGCCATGAATCTTGTATCATGACGTGTGGTGGAACCTTGAATCAAAGGTGGGGTGAAAATTCTTTAATAAACTACTAAAGTACAAGTAAAATAAAGCATGCCAGCACCAACACTTTTAAACCTATTCATGCATGTATGTATGTAAGATAGATAGATATATAGATAGATACATAGACAGACAGACAGACAGACAGACAGACAGACAGACCGACCTTAAAAATGAAGTACATAGTTCATTTTCATTCAATACTTCATTTATATTCAATAGCACTATAATAGACATCACTAAATTACAAATCAAATCCTTTCCCCACTGTTCATCTAGAACATTTCCTGCCAGTAGCTAGAAGATACAGGTCGTATCCTCAGGTGCACAATTTCGAATCACAGCTAAAAATGACAAGCCACAGAAAGCAGTGACTGGACGAAAGAATGATAATGAAAGGCATGAGGAGAAATGAGAGAGAAAGACAGAGAGGAAATGAACAAAGCAGTGACTGAAGCAATTATTCCTTAAAAGGGAGGAGTGGGAGTTAAATTTCACATAGCACTGAACACAAGATGTTGTACTGAGCCGTGTGTGTGTGTGTGTGTGTGTGTGTGTGTGTGTGTGTGTGTGTGTGTGTGTGACAGAGAGATACAGATGAATGAATGACTAAGGCATCACGTACAGTGACCACATGGTCTCTCCCAGTCACATGCTGCCCTCCTGATAACTGGCTTTTCACCAGCAATGTTATCCCCCATCTCACCCACCCGCCCACACACAAACACACACACACACACACACACACACACACACACACACACACACACACACACAAAGTGACAAAGACAGTTATGCACATAGTAATTCTATCTTTGTGGGGTATTTCTAACAACCTGTGTGTTACTACAGTTAAATACCAGAAGAAAATCTTCGGGTTCTTTTAGGAGAACTAGCTAAATGTCCCTATTAGGAAAACTTTATTTGAACATTTGGGAGATAAAAACTTGAACACACACACACACACACACACACACACACACACACATACACACATACACACATACACACATACACACATACACACATACACACACACACACACACACACACACACACACACACACACACACACACACACACAGGTCTGAGCCAGTTCTTTTTTTGGTCTGACCCTGACAGCATGAATCATCAACCGAGTGATATGATGCCAGATGTGATAAGAGAGTAGCACTTACAATAAAACCACATCATGTGTCTAAGGGTCATCATTGATAAATATGTTTTCTCCCACACGAAGAGAAAACACAGCAACTGGTACTAACTTTCGCTCCTAATGCTGAGTATGCATTTAAATGAACGTATTTTAGGCACTAACTCTCATAATATAATTTCTGTTGAATAAAATTTCAGTGTCAGAGAACAAACAGTTATTACTAATTATGCCTAACCTGCTGCTCATTCTCCACATCATTCCAGCCAGGTTTGAAAGCAATCAAAGGTTTTTAATCTTTTCACATTTCCCTCAGATCTTTGCATTAAGTACGTATCACGAGGTGTCAAAAACTAATACATCATCTGTAGTGTACATGTTACTTACATGGACAACAATTTCTATGTCTACATCTTATACTTTATTGTTCCTTCCCCTTGCTAGTTGTTAATGTTCTGCCAGACACTAATTAAAAACAATTCTCTTATTAACTGCTAATCGTATATCTGCTTTCAGGACTCGTATGTGCCAATGACAAATAATTTACACATAATAATAAAAGATGTTACCCGTAATAAAGTATGCTCTGGTTTCTTACACCTTGCATGTCAACCTGACAATGCATGGTAAGTAAAATCATTAGTAATAAAGTATGTAGAGCTAGTTATCTAATTAAATGGCACAATAAAGACATGAATGAGTATATAAATATATGCAAAGCTAATTCCAGCAACTGTCATTATTCTGTTTTGTGTAGTATCCGAAATTGCACACTGTGTTTTTGTCTTCAATAAAAAATGTGATAACTAACCTACTGAGTCTATTTTTCTTCCAGGTAACGAAGCCTGCACATGATTTTTTTTTTTTTTTTGTCCTAAGTACCTGGGCAACTGATGTGTCCACCCCTGACTGTATTCGTCCTTGACAAATAATGAATTATAAAGTGTATTAGAACAGAAGAGTGTACCCGTTTTTTAAATGGGAGTAACAGTGTGCTCTTTCCACAAATTGCAAAAAGGTGGCTGTTCCCAGAAGATGATCTGAAAGCAGGAGGCACCAAATCCTGAGGTTTAAACCACAGCTAAGCGGAGTTGAGAGCAGCATATCGCAGTCAGCCATTAATTATAAATGCAGGGCCGTTTCTCAGCAGCCTGGCTGAAGCGCTGGCTTTCCTTTCAGCTTCAGCTACTATAGTGGGAATAGCAGTTGAAGTGGTTTAGAGCTATCAGGAGCCACTTCAAACCTGAATAATTAAACCACATTTCAAAGCTCTTTTTCTCTCACACAATATGCACACAGAATCTGGAAGTTGGAAGTGAATCCAACATGTGAACACTCATTGTGTAAACTGCTCATGATGTGGTCCTGTCTGTCACCTTACTGCATTTAAACAGCTCGACATTGAGGCAAACAACCCATCGCTTTGTTTCTGCCAGTAGCTGGATTACTAATGAAAGGATAACATCCCGTCACAAAGAATGCCCACATGTATAATTCATCAGATGTTCATTATTATGGCTTCATTTAGAGCTGAGCTACAAAAAGCCACCTGACAGAGCAAAGGCGGATGACACTCTTGATCATTTCACTTCTTATATAAAATTAAACCTTGCTACAATACTGTCCGTTCATATGAGAGAGAAAAAACACAGTCGACGCACAGGATAAACAAACAAACAAATAAATAAATAAATAGCTGTGGTAAATTCCTGTATTGCAGTTGTGTTTCTTCAACACTGTTTGGTGATACACTAAAATTAAAAGTCCGGTCTGTAGAAACATAGCATGGGACAAAATACAAACTAAGAACCAGATTTTAGTCCTTTAATAATGACCACTGCATTAATTTAAAAAAAAAACATGTCTCTGGTAATCATTTTATAGAGTGTAACTCAAACAAAGTATACATGTGACAATGCCACTGGGAATTACAAGCTGCTCACGAAATGTGATGGTGTTAGCAAACAAGTGTACAGAGGAAGGACTTCTGTATTTAAACCACTTTGCCTACAGCATGGAGATGTTTATCACAATTGAAATCACATGCAAGGTGTTCCTATTTGACGTACGTCTTATAGATTTATTTATTTAATTAATGAGCTGATTAAAAAACAAGCAAAACTTGTCAGAATGCATACTGAATGTTAGCAGCATTTCTCTGGCAACAAAACCTACTTATGAAATGCTTGTGCTAGAAAGGTACTTGACAGAATGAGTTTCCACAGAAAGTTTTTTTTCCCCCACACACAACTCATGAACATTGCGTAGTGTGTTAGTGTATGGTAAGGTAGCGGTTTATGTCCACTCCACTGCTACTTCACCCTGTCAGGGAGTTTAAAAAGGCTTCACTTATTGCATGGTGCTGCTCAGAAGCACCACAAACATGTCTGGTTAACAAAATAGATCAATCTGCAAAACCAGATTAACGTGTTAAAATGTTTTTAATTATACGTACACAAAAAAATATCCGTTTTCAGTGTGTACTAAGAACGATTATTATAAAAATGTATTAATTAACCACTCTACTCTACTCTTAATTCTCATTCATGTCACCATTTAAAAAAAGTTGTGAGACAGGACCATTATCACATATGGACAATAGAACACTGATAAAATATAAATGGCATAAATAGATAGAGTTTTGTTCATCTTTAGTCACAATGAAGATAAATGTGCAACAATAATTAACTTTAGTTTCATTAAAGCTGAGTAAACAAATTGGTAATGTCTCATTGCCGTGGCACGGGTTCGATTCCCAATCCCAGGTAATATGGGAGGTTTCCGTCAGGTAGGGCATCCTGTGCCAAATCTAATATGCGGACCGCGTGATCCGCTGCGGCGACCCCTAACAGGGAGCAGCCGAAAAAAGAAGGAAAAAAAAAAATCGGTAAAGTAATTACTGTATGATTGGTTCTCTGTCATCCAGAAGAAGAAAACACCAGAAAAAAATTAATCTCTTAAATGAAAAACTCATTATTGCTCTTTCTATTAGTAGTTAATTCAGCACAGAGCTTACAATTAATAATAAGAAGCTAATTAAAAAAGTTCAAAGGAGCTTTAACAAATTGAAATAACTTAACATTTCTGGTCTGATTTTTCAGCATGGTGTCACGTCCAGGATTTATTACTGCCTCTTACTCCGTTTTCCTGGGACAGGCTCCAGATCCACTGTGGCCCTGACCAGACTAAACTGTAGTGAAGATGAAGGAAGAAATGAATGAAGAATTCATTCATTGTCACCTTTATTGTCACATTCATGTTTAGGAATCAATTATATCCTCGTCGGTGTCACAGTAGATCGGGATCTGATCCGGGAGCACTCAGCACAAGGCAGCTATACACCCTGGTCTACTTACCAGTCTCTCTATCTAGCTTCTGGTGTATTTACAAAAGCAGTAGCTTAGCCATTAATATTCATTCTGAGTGACCGACAGGTTAAAGTTGAAGTCCCAGTCCTGCCAAAAATCCACTGCTGGACCCTCGAGCATGATCCTTCAGCAGCTCAGCAGTTTGCTTAAGCAACAATCTCTCAGCCGTAAGGTGGTGTGGTTAGAGATAAAAAAAAATAAAAAAAATCTTAGGTAAATAATAAAGGCTGTCATTATAACAGGATGGCAAATTTCCCAGATGCCATTTCACAGTATTTTAATTTTTAAATCTGTATGTTTAATTACACATTATACATGTAGCTGTATGATTAAATAACCCTGATCACAAGTAAAGCTGTGCCTAGTTTGTAGGTTTCATGGCCACATTAATGACTAACTATACAAAACCGCAGCTTGGGCAAATGTGTCTGGAACTGTAACAAAGACTGTGTTCATTTTAAGCCTTTAACAAGACCAATGAGCTCCTTTAAATATAACTGAAGGAGAACTTGGAGGAGGACATCAAAAATAAGCTAATTCAAGTACCCTTTGTTTCGATAATAAGAGATTGTTATTAAATGTACACACACTCATGTTGCTTTGATGTTTGTGTGTAAAATGTGGTAAAAAGCCAAGCATTTACTGTATACTTCTGTCTAAAATGCTCTCTTCCCTCTTGGGCTGTTCAAGCTTCACCATGGCTGGGTCTCCTTTTGGTCATGTTACTGGACTTATGCATGAAAATACACACAGGTCTGGAAAGCTGTGCACTAACCTCAAAAACATAAACAGACTCGATGACATAAAATATTTTTTTTTTTTTTAAATTCAGGTAGATATATAAAAAGTTGTATATCTTAATCTTCTTGCATCTCTGCTCCAGTTTGGATCATAAAACATGTCCAAGACACTGTCATCGTCAGCATATGAAGCAAGTGTGCTAATTACAAGATGTCCAAGGATTTCTAGAATAGATAATAAAGTTAGCATACATTCAGATCCATTTCCTCACCTACAAAATAAACAACAACGTTGCCTACACCTGTGTTTTCTCATTGTCTGCATCTCCAACATCTTCCACCATCCAACCTCCATAGATTTGGTCTTCTGAGGACTTTCACACTTAACCTCAACTCACCTGCCAAGTTAAAAGGAACACCTACACACCTAGATGTTCATGAAATGATCTAACCAATCACGTAGCAGCAGCGCAATGCATAAAATCATGCAGATACAGTTTGTGTTTAAGTTTGTCTCAAAAATCAGAATAGGGATAAATGTGATTTCGGTGACTATTTCAGAATGAGTTTTCCTCAAACTGCTATTGACCTGGGATTTTTACAAACACACACACACACACAGCAGAGGTTATACATAATGTTGCAGAAAACAAAAACAAAATTTTCAATGAAGACAGAATGAAAATACTACTAAATGGTAATGACAACAGAAGGTGAGCAAGAGAAGCACACTTTCAGCCAGTTATGTGGTGTAAAATCAGTCAAGGTAAAATAGGAACTCACAAACACCTTGTAATTTGTTTCGGAGAGGTCATGCAAACTCAACTGTCTAAATTAATATCTGCACTTTTCTTTTGAAGACTTATTCTGAGCAATTTACAACAAAGAATAAAAAAAACCTAAAAGCCTCCAAAGAAGTACTCTAAAAGTACCAAATCGTCCATCCCTTACAGCCAGAGTTTCATGTCTCCACTGTCTTTATCCAAGGTAAGAGGGTAACTAAAGAACTAAGGTGCATCTGATTCACCATCTGTAAGAGATTACTCAGAAATGGACCATCATATTGACACACACACCTACACACACCCACTCCATCAACTGAATGTTTGTGTGAGGTCCGTCAGGGACAGGAGAGCAATGTAAACCCTGCCCTGTTCTTCTTTTGCAAATGAGAAAATAAAAGCAAAGGAAAAAGAGGAACAAGGGGTCAGTCAACATTTCCGCCCTTCTCACCAAAAGCAAAAATAACAAGAACTACATTTCCTTTTTTTTTGCCCCAGGAAATGAGCTTCAGGCTGGAATTATATAAAAACAGGCTATGCAGTAAACACATCTTCTTCACTCCAGGACGTCCCATTAAATCTATACAGGCTGGTAAAAATCTCATACAAATCCATATAAGTCACCAAACCATAAATAAGAATACAAGAATTCAATGAAAACACTGTATACATGAATGTATGATGTTCCCTTTTAAGTCATTACAAAAGTTGTATACCTGAAGTAATGACCCGATATTAATCTTATAGTGAATTGATGTGGATCAGGAGTGAATCTGGTGCTATTTATAAACAGCAAGGGATGATCCAACACACTGTATTACTGCATTTACTCAGGCAGTGCTGTTTCAAAGGCATTCGCAGGAACAGTAAAGAGCTTGCATATCTAACATGGGGAGCACGTTGAGGAAAAAAGTAAATAATCATGTTTCAGGAAATAAGATCATTCCAAATACAGGTGTTTTAGTGAAATGCTGATCCCGGTTAGTATTTCCACTGAGTTTACACAGTGACTCCATTGTGTGACCCTTTCGGGCATGAATATCAGTCAGTCTGTCTGTCAACGAGCACAAAAATCTATTCTATGCTAAACCACTCAAAAACACAAAACAAAGCTGATCTAAACATCATAAAGAAAAAGTGTTTATAAATGTAGAACGTGTGGTAAGAGTCGGTATATCAGCAGTAAGCCGCCGAAGTTACGCCACAAAGATCTCAGACACGTTCTCTAATACGTGCTTCCTGACAACCTCAATGAACACCAACACTAATATAGTAGCTTAACCTATGACACACATACTGTCTTCTTTAGTAATACATAATCAAGTCACATCTGTCTTCAGCCATGTGAACTATATAACTGTGCCCTTTAGTGTGAAAGAGATAAGGAACAAAAGAGAGCTAGAGGTCCATTTACTTTGTATTACTGCAGACAATGTCAGAATAAATTTGTAATTTGATAGAACTGAGCTTTATAGGACCTAAAGGGTGTCAATGTGAAGATATGAAGTGAAGAGATTTAGTAGAAGGGCCATAAATAACATGACATTTAATATGTACATGACAGCACTGGACTCTATCTTTACACAGTGAAACACAGTGCATAGGAAGCAAATCCAACGCATAAACAGTTGCCAAAGCAGGACAGGAATCAGCAGATCAGAAGAAGTATAGATGAGAGGTTGACTAAACTATGGGAGAGTGAAAGGCATGAGAGTCATCTGTGATCAGGGGGATTCATATACAACCACTGGATCAGTACTGGATCAGATCTGTCATTTTTCCAATACAATCAATTGCCATAATATGTACTGAATGTTTGAAAAGACAGAGCCATGTTTACATGCACATAAACACAGGACAACGTGAGGGTTTGTATGGCTTTCTTACAAATAATCGAACACAAAAAATGGACACTAGGCACCACACAATGTTGGCAACCCGCAGATACATCCCTGATGGATACCTGTCCAGATGTTGACTAACAGCAGTTACACCTCTGTGTAAAATTGTAAACAAATCGCCTTGAGCGTTTGTTTACTTTTACGCCCTCTGTATTTCTCTGTGGTGAAATTACCGAGTATTTTAGGTGTTTCTCGTGAAACAAACCCAATGTTTGTGCTGAGCAAGTGAGAGAAAGAACTCGTAAAAGCGACAAAAGCAACATTTCAATCCTAAATGTAACCTGCAACTGGCCAAGCAACACTGTCAGAATAGACACTTTTCACAAGGCGGCGTGTTTTAAGTCTGCTATAGTCTGAACACAACACAACACAACACAACACACACACACACACACACACACACACACACACACACACACACACACACACACACACACACACAGATGTCTTACCTTTGGAATTGCTGAAGGCGGTGTACCAGGAGAGCGATATGAGCCCGCACACTCCAAACACTAACACTGTCAGGAAGGTGCCATTTCTGAGCCTCATCTCCGTATCATGTCCGCTGTGAGCGCGGGGGGCTTCTGCTCAGAGGATCCAGAGGGAACCACACACACGGAGACGTCCGTATGCTCTCGCGCGCATTCAGCGCAGGCTGCGAGTAAAGGCGAGAGAGAGAGAGAGAGAGAGAGAGAGAGAGAGAGAGAGAGAGAGAGAGAGAGAGAGAGAGAGAGGTGAAGAAGAGAAGGAGGAGGAGAAGGTAGACGTGAGACAGGAGAGGAGGGGACGACTGTATTCGTTTGCCGTTTGCCAGCTACTGGCGTACAAACACAGAGGGGCGTGTGTGTGTGTGTGAGAGAGAGAGAGAGAGAGAGAGAGAGAGAGAGAGAGAGAGAGAACAAGAGGGAGAGAAAGAGAGAGAGAGGGTGAGATAGATAGATAGATAGATAGATAGAGAGAGAGAGTGTGTGTGTGTGTGTGTGTGTGCGCGCGCGCGCGCGTGTATATGTGTGTGTGTGAGAAAGATAACAAGAGAGAGAGAGAACAAGAGGGAGAGAGAGAGATAAAAAGAGAGGGTGAGATAGAGAGAGAGAGAGAGGGAGAGGGTGAGATAGATAGAGAGAGAGTGTGTGTGTGTGAGACAGAGAGAGAGAGAGATAACGAGAGAGAGAGAGAGAGAGAGAGAGAACAAGAGGGAGAGAGAGAGATAAAGAGAGAGGGTGAGATAGATAGAGAGAGAGAGAGAGAGAGAGAGAGAGAGAATGAATGTTTACAGGTCTGAGTGATTGCTCATGTCTAAAATGACATGCTACTATACAGCTACTATCCAGACTTAAGAGCTTCCCCTGTGTTAGAGTTTCACAGTCCTGGACCTGGAGAAGACCTTCCCCCTGAGTATGGGAAACGCTTAAACATGTAGGACAGGGGTTTCTCCACAAAACCAGGGTCAATAGAATCCTTAATCTCTATGCAGAGCCTTACCATGGTGTGCTTTCAGTAGAAGACCTTATACGATACTAATTAATTATTTCCTTAAATAGCCCTTGAAGAACCATTCAAAAAGTGTAGTGCTGCACTATAGAAGTTAAAATAATGTCAGAATTGAACTAGTCTCCAGAATGATGAGAAGTGATTTGTGCAGTATTATTCTGACACGCTGTTTAGCAGGGCAGAATGCGGTTTGGGATGCAGCCAATGAGGGTGCAATGGCTCTGCAACGCAGCTGCTCCTCCATCCGGTCAGAGCGCATGCAGCTGCCCACTCAGCATCCAGATTTACAAATGCTCTCATTCAGCTGGTAAAGAGCAACACCAGTAACAAATTTGCTGTCTCGTATCCTGATTATGTCTCACCCTGTTTGCTATTTTTGCCTTAGATGTTTTTATTTTTAAACTCACTTGCAGAATACATTGCCTCCAAGTTGACATTAATTATAGGCCTATTTGGTGGTGGTGGTTGTTGTTGTTGTTGTTTTGTTTGGGTTTTTGGAGTTAATGAGGATTGGATTAAACAATAAATGTTTTTACCAAGCTTTGATAATGCTGTACTACAATTACCACTACTGTAAGTACATCCCATTATTGTTATTATTGTAATAAAATATCTAATCTTTTAGGGGTTAAAACAATGAAAACATCAAAAAATAATGCAAGAATGATTGGTTCTAATTTGGTTACCAGCCTTCACAATCCGTTTTTTTTTTCTTTTTAGAAGAATGGAGGAAATATTCATATTAATTGCATTAATAGTTTGTTTCTTGTGCTACTCTTTAAGTAGTAATAATATCATACATTAAGATTCAGAAATACTAGCTTTCAAATAAATAGAATTATTCATACGTATAAAGATTCGTCTATGGGTCAATCAGTGGAGTCCATGAAATCAGACCTCAATCAAATTTTTTATTTTATTTATTTATTTTTTTAAAAATAGCATGCTAGACATATTCAACTTCTTCCCATACTATTCTCTGGTTCTCTTCTGAGTCTTTTGAGTCTTTTAGTCTCATGAAATAATAACCGACAAGGAATGTGCAAAATATGATATATTAAAATACATTTAGTGTATGATACAATAATGTTTTTTCTCCCTTATTTCGTCACTTGTTAATGCCATGTTGCATGCACAGGTTGGACTGTGTGACCTCTGCTCTATCAGAGCACATTACAGAGCTTAGCATTTACCACCCAATTCACCTCGTCAGCCAACTAACGAGGCTTTCATGGGTTAGAGTCACTGTATTTGGAGACACATTAAGAGGTCAATAGTACAAAGCTGTGAGAAGATGGTGATTCATTAGGTTAGACTGTGTGAGCTCTGTTTGTTTAATTGACATACAAAAGAAGACTGATGAAAACAGGAGTTCCCTACGCTAATCCCTGAAAGCTGGAATCCAGTACATTTCAGTGAATTTCTCACTACATAGACATCTATTGATAATATGAGTTGAATGAGTTGAATCACCTCCGGCTCTGCAGGAATTGTGCGGAATTGTGTGGTTTTCTAATCCTTGCACAGTTCTTTTATTATTTTTAATGTGAAATATGCCTCATTCAGCTTATTAATGGGCCTTCTTTCAAATTGTCGGTGTGTTAGAAAAGGCAAGCCAAAAGGTTGAGGTATGGAGATCGTGGCACTTTCAGGGAACCAAAAGGAACCAAAATGCATAGATTCTCTTGGACTGAGATAATATACGAGTCTTTGGTTCACAGTGGAAACTTAAGGATTCAAATAATTCATTTGTCACAAAGATGGTTATACATGGTACAGCACTTTGTGTACCTTTGAATGCTCACGTTTATATTATTACTTCTTAACCTAGATAAACAAAACTGAACTAGCTTCCTAAAGTTTGCCTTAATCGAACATCTAACACATTTTCTTAAGAAATGGCGCCATCTAGTGGCTAATTGCAAATTTCTGAGAATATGGCGATGATTAGTAGCTTATTAAAATTGTCTAGGGGGGATTTAAAAGGCTAAACTCATTTCATACAAGCAGTTTGTTGGAAAAAATGGAATGAAGTTGATGTTTTCTTGTGACAAATAATACTTTGGTCTATCTAATCTTTAGGAAAGCTGGGATAAAGTCAAATTCCCTCAAAACATCCAATATGACTCGAAATTAGTTAATGTTGATGAATGAAACACATGACTTCAGTAAAGCAGCTTTTGTCTTAATACTCTATAATCTCGTCTTAGAATTTGTTTATCGTTTGTTTGTTGATTTAGACGCGTGTTGTCTTCGATAAAACAGCTGACAGGAAACGGAACTGAACTTCTGTCAGGTCGAGAAACGTCTCGCGCTTTCTTCTAGTTCTTTCCTCGTGATTTTTGGCTACGTCACTACGAGAGAACCACGTGACACACGTGAGTCAGCGTCAGCTGATTGTAAGGTAACTGGTTTGGGGAAAGTGCCAACGTCACGTCACGGGACATGACAACATTCTTACCTTTCTCAGTGAGTTGTTACAGGTCCCTATAGAATCATGATTAGTAAACATTTATCAACAATGATTCGGCCAATTTAAAAAGAAATGATCATTTGATGACTTTTATTTTGTTTGTTTATATATATATATATATATATATATATATATATATACATATATATATATATATATGTGTGTGTGTGTGTGTGTGTGTGTGTGTGTGTATAGATAGATAGATAGATAGATAGATAGATAGATAGATAGACAGATAGAGCTAATTACATATATTAATATGCTCTCACATTATGGAAGATGATATGGAGAATTAAATCTGAAAACTGAGTCAAAATGCTTAAATAATTGGCAGACACTGATATCAATTGATATAATTTCATAGAAAAAGGCAAGATAAAATTTAAAGGCAGGACAGTTTATTTCTATAGCACATTTTATACAAAAAGGCAATTACAAGTCCTTTACATATGTACAATCAAATTTAAGACAAAGAACGTTAAAAGATGAAAGATTGATATGAAGATATTTATTTTAAAAAGTTACAAAATAAAATAAAAAAGATTCGATATTAAATTAATCAATTAAACATGATTAATCAGTTGATTTTTATTCTGGGAAAAAAAATTGATAATAAAAAGTATATTAAAAGTCTTGTGGTGTTTTTCAAATCTTGATGTTACATTACGCCAAGCGTGTCCAAACAGTATTTAAGGGGTTAGATCAGATCTCCTGAACATACCTGGGTCAATTTATTATATACATCATAATGAATATGAGCTCAAAGTGCAGAGTTTCATCTTTCATTTCGGGGCATCTCCATTCATTGTCAAGTCAAGGCTTTTCGATTGTCATTTTGACCTGATGCAGTACACAAAGTTCACTTTTCTTGCTGTACACCACTCTGGCACTGGAACATTTAAGCTGAAGTGAAGACTAGTAAACAGGATGTTTTAATTAATAACAAAGTATGTCATTATAAAAATACAAAATGGTAACTGGTGTTTATGATTAATATTTAATATAGAATAAAACTTGATGGGAATTGCTGTTATGGGAAAATAATCAGTGACTGAATGTATGATGCCATTACCACCCCAAAGTTGATTATTTTAAGTGTTTTATTACTCTGTTAACATACACTCTGTTCACATCAGTATCCATGATGAATGTGGCCGTTTTCTAATTAAGTGCCTGACCTACAGTAAATTGCTGTTGTCCTTTGGTTAGCCAATATAACAGTATCATTCTAAAATTAATTCTAGTAGTCAGACCAACTTTAGTGAACGTGTTCCAGATTCCAGGTCTTTTCTACCATCTGAGATATTTTTTGGAGATCAGAATCAGAATCAGAATTAGGTTCAGGTTTATTGGCCAAGTGTGTTGACACACACAAGGAATTTGGTTCCAGCTGTTTGTGACTCTCAAAAGTACAGATATAAATATAACTATACTATACAAGGTAATACATACTGTACAAGAAAATGCAGATATGATACAATAGATATTATGAGTATTAAATATGAATACAGAATATATGACTGATCAGTTATGTACATAAAGTGTGGGAAGTGCAAATAACAGTATTGTGCAATATTATGCTTTTTGTACAACATGCAGCAGCAGTAGTGTGTGTAACATACACAGATGACGTGATGTTGATTTATTTTCACTCAGCATGACACAGCACTTTAAACGTATTTAAACACCCACATACAACTAAACAATGCTAGTGAGTTATAGAGCAGGGGGGTGTATTAAGATATGTTTAACCAATGAAAAACAAATAGAGCAGTATTTCTCCTCAGACATGGTGATTGCATCAGAATGGACCATGGCAGTAGGGATTAAATCACAGATTTTTACACAATTACAAGAAAGATTAAAGTTCACAGAAGAAAATCATACTTTTAATGTAAGCGATAATATTTTCACATCACAAAACTAAAATCAGTAATATTACAATCATTAATTTTGTGGCATTATAACAGGAACATGTGAAATAGCTATCTATTTCTGTATAGGTTTTTTTGGACAATAAACCTGATAATGATTCTGATGTGTATTTTTAAAGTTCTTGTTACTTTTTGGCCCATCACCCTAAGTTTGTGACCTCATTAGAGCTGACAAATTGCTCACAGACATCCTACCAAGATGATCCCTGAGTAGTCGCATTTTAAACCAATCTACTTTAGATCTTTTGGGGAGGAACAACAGGTGGCAATGGCAGCTCCCGACTCCAGAGTACGTGTTTTGATCCAAAGCTTGGGTCATTGTCTGTGCAGAGTTTCCCAATGTTCTCCATGTCTGTATTAATGAATACACTGAACCAGGGGTTTCACCTGGTTTTCCATTTTTCCCCACCACACAAAGACATGTTGGCATGTGTGTTTAAGTGATGGGTAATGTAGCCTCGTGCCTAGTCTTACCAGGGCAGACTCTAGATTTACCACAACCCTGACCAGGATAATGAATGAATGAATGAATGAATGAAGTTTTTTCATAGAAAATCATCCCTCTTTACGTATGGGCATGTGATAACTTAGTGGTTAAGGTGTCAGGCTATACCAATCGGACGGTTGTGAGTTCAAATCTCAGGTCCACCAAGCTGCCACTGTTGGGCCCCTGAGCAAGGCCCTTAATAACCCTCAATTACTCAGTTGTATAAAAATGAGACAATGTAAGTCGGCCAAATGCTGGAAATGTAAATATACTTGTTGAAACACTCAGTGAAAAGCCATTACAATTACTGTTGGTAATTCTGCTGATTAAAAGTGCTAGTGAACACCATGAAAATGAATAAAACCAGATCCCTTAAATCTAAAGCTCTGTTCTGGAAGGTTTTAAGCACATGGTTTCTACAGTAAAATACAGGATTACAGTATTTACAGAGACGTGCTGTGATAATAGCCGTGGGAATTCCCCCTTAGGAAAATGCTGTGTCATTTCTTGGCCTTCTCATTCCACCCGTTATAGGACCCCACCCTCATGACATTGCTCTTGTTGTTGTTGCAGGATCTTGCTTGGATCATGCGCATTGACCTAAGAGTGAGATTTGTCATCAGGGTCAAAAGCCCTTAGCCACGCCCACTCGCTCTGATTCGCTGCTTCGTAGTATAAATACTGTATCGTAGGCAACTGAACGGAATCGTACGCTGAGTTTCAGGAAGCAGTCAGTCAGCTGATCTCTGTTTTTCTGCTGCGCAACACGCACCGGAGCCCGAATAACAACCCGCACACAGGTGGGAGACTCTAGAAAGAAGACATGTCGGTGACAGTGAAGGCTTATCTCCTCGGAAAAGAGGACTGTCACAAAGAGATCCGTCGCTTCGCCATCGATCACGACGTGTCCTCAAGTTTCGAGTACTTGAGTCGCAAACTGGTCGATGTTTTCTCAAACCTCCAAAATGTCGCTTTCCAAACGTACTACAAAGGTAAGTTTTTAAATCTACGGACCTCTAATAGACTTAATAATAACGTGAGAGAGAAAAAAAAAAAACGGGGGTGCCAATACTTTTGCTCGACTCTTTAACTCGAGAGTCGACGTGTTTATTAAGCCGTAGCTGATTTGTAATAATTACATTCCTTGCATTGCAAACGTCAGTCGTTATTATTTCCGTGTAAACTAGGACATTAAGTGTATAGATGACCTTTTGTTTGGTTTATCGAACCTTTATAATAAACCAGTTATATAACTATACAGTGTTATGGTCCAGTTTTATAAACACACACTCGAATATGTAAACTATTCCTTTCAGCTGCTTGGACTTGTTCTCCTGCATAGTTTTCAGCATTATACGTGCGCTCAAGTCTTTGACTCCACCTTTTAGGAATGATAATAGCAATAATACATAAATCTAATCTCCTGATTTATTAGTGAAGTACTCAGTTTAACATTACATATATTTCAATGTTAATCATGGCTAGAACCTGAGGTAGCTGTTAGAAAATGGAGTTGGACTTTATATTTTTCTCCAATATGAAATTCTTTGTTTCACAGTTTGTTTGAAGAGCTCAAACAGAAGGGTAGTTTAACACCGATCCTTCCAGATAAATGTCTTGGTACAGAACACAGAATCGTTGCCATTATAAAGCCATTATAAACCCGTGCACTGACTGTTCTCCTTCTTGTTTTGTTGTAGATGAGGATGACGATATGATTGCCTTTTCTTCTGACGATGAGCTTATGATGGGCCTGACTATGGTGAAGGACGCTACCTTCCGCATTTTCATCAAGGGTAAGCTACAGATTCAGATATGTCTAGATCGGGAAGCTGTATGGGTTATTTCAAACACACATACATTTAGACTGTGGTTTTAAATTATGTTTGACTTCCTCTTAAGAAAATGCTGCATTTTCAATCAGCCTAATTATAGCTCATCTTGTAATTCAACAGAGACTTTAATACTAATACCAAATACTAATATTGTTCTGTTGTATATCTTACATTTTCAGAAAAAAAGGAGCACAAGCGTGACTTCCCACATTATATGGACCAAGGGTTTGCTGTCCATCCTCCAGGACCCCATCACATGGGTCCTCCAGGACCCCATCACATGGGTCCTCCAGGACCCCATCACATGGGTCCTCCAGGACACCCTACTATGTGTCCACCTCCTCATCACCCATCATCCCTGGTTCACCTTGGTGTGACTTGTGATGGTTGTGAGGGACAAGTGGCTGGGACCCGCTTCAAGTGCACTGTGTGCCCCAATTATGACCTGTGCGCCACCTGCCAGGCCAAGGGCCTCCACAAGGAACATGCACTCCTGCCCATTTTTCACCCCATGGCCAATATGTATGAGGTGAGTTCCTGCCAGGAAACTGGCCTGTTTTTTAGTGGAGATGGTCATAGTCAGTTATGGTTTCTTTACTCTAAGTTTATTGTCGTTGTTTTTCTTTACAGTGGCTACCCCGTGGCAAACTTTTGCGCAAGATGAGGCACTGCATGTGGGCTGGGGCCCAGGCTCAGGCTCATGCGCAGGCTCAGGCTCAAAACCAGGCCCAGCCTGGTTCATCTGGTGGCCAGCCCAGCTCCCAGCAGGCTAACTCTCAGGAATCCCAAGCTCAAACTGGTAATTTCTTTTTTACAAGCAGATACATGGGAAATATAGAGAAGTGCTACTCAAATTTCTAAGACACATGCAAAGAAAAGCCAAAGATGAGTTCAAAAATTATGAAATTATTTTTATGCAATAAAATAAGTAATAATCTAAGTCAGTATTTGGTATGACAAAACTTGCTTTAAAAAAACTGGCTATGACTTTTGCATAGTACTATATATAAACTTCTAGCTGCTGAACTTTTTATTTGACATCCACTCATGCAGTTGTACCTCAAACATTTTTTCCCCCCATAGAAGCCTCATGTGCCCAGACCAATATGGAGTACCTGAAGAACATTGGAGAAGGTGTGGCTGCCTTGCTAAGCCCCCTTGGTAGGTGCCATGCCTGTGACCATATTAAATAACCCAGTGTCGACACAAGATATTCTTACATGTATAGTATTCTGACAGTCCTGTCCTTTACATACTTTAACAAATAGTGAAAATATATATTTGCTGAAATAAATTTACCACACCACAGGCATTGATGTGGACATTGATGTAGAACACGAGGGCAAGAAGGCCAAAGTGACACCAACTCCTCCTGTATCAAGTGGACCCCCTAGTGGCCGGAGTGATAGTAGCTCTGGAGGAATTTCCAAGGGGGCAGCCGGAAGTCCAAGCAGTGTAGGGAGTACAGGTGATGGGGCAAAGGTAATTAAATTAGACATGCCAAAAAAAAAAATAGTAATTATATTAAACATTTTTCAAACCAAAACTGTTCAATTAATGTTTGGATGTCTCTTTAAGATGGTTTTGCTGGACCAAAAGGAAAAAAGTAATGATGAGGAGTGGACCCATCTGAGCTCAAAGGAAGTGGACCCATCAACAGGTGAGCTCCAGTCACTGAGGATGGAGGTGGATGGAGCAAATGATAACCCTAGTCCTCGCAGCCACAGCTCCACTTTAAACCAAGGACCTAGTGGTCTACGTGAGGCTGCCCTCTATCCACATCTGCCTCAAGGTAAATACAGAATACTATACTGTACAATTTAGGCAGAGGGAAAACACAGATAGGCTTCCATTAGGATACCTGCTGTAAGTAGTGAGGGTATTGTCAGTTTTCATTTTGGTATTACTCCGGTGTGTGTGTGTGTGTGTATATACTATTTGTGTGTATGTGTGTGTAATATATATATATATAAATTATTATTATTTTTTTTTAAATTCTCTATCACCACCACACACCCAATAATGATACTCAGCTTGATCTGTTGATGAACCTTCCTTTCTCAGACGCAGACCCTCGGCTGGTGGAATCTCTGTCCCAGATGCTGTCCATGGGCTTTTCAGATGAAGGTGGATGGCTGACCAGGCTGCTCCACACTAAGAATTACGACATTGGAGCTGCTCTGGACACCATCCAGTATGCCAAAGCCCCAGGTCAACGGAAATGAAGCATCAGCAAGGGCTTCAAAAAATGGGGGTTACATATAATTAATCATTTTGAAAACCCCATGCTAGTCCATTTCTAATCTTGCCTACCTTTTCTAAATGTGTAACAATTTCATTTCATAATGCTGACAATATAAATTACTCAGGCATTTTTAATAATACAGATTTCTATTTTACTCAACTTTATTGAGAAGATACATGGAAATTAATCTGGAAATTAACATAAGTCTACTTTCTTTCATATACTGGGTCTATCATTTAACATTTAGCACAAAATAATTTACATTTACTTTCAAAACTGGTAAACTTTAAGAAATGTCTATGAACATATTTCTACTTCTACATGATATTCGTTGTTCTGTAAAGAATAGCAGTAGAGTGTATTTGTAGTCAGAATGAAAAAGAATGGTTATATTGTTATATACACTTTCCTGCCTGGTCTGTCAAATAAATTATTAGCAAAACTCTCAGGATGTGTCTGAATTTGTCTAAAATGTTAATGTATATCCGGTTATTTTCTTAAAATATTTTAAGGCTAGTCACAATGTTATTTTTGTCCATTTCTAGGTATGTTTTCTTTAGTTCAATGACAAATAGTAACAGATTAATACGTGTCATCAAAGTCCTCATCTGTATGAAACAATGTGCTGAAAGAGAAGGCAGGACATGGTCTTTTAATAGGTCCTGGCTGAACACACACAGGCCTTTGAGAGCCAACAGGCCTTGATGTGATGGTAGGACTTTGAGTTAGGATTTCCATTCATACAGTGAGTCAGTGTCTCAAAACCAGTCACTTTTTCTACACCAAACACCCGATCCAATAGGGCTCCATCACTTCCTCCACTGCTCATACAGCGTGTTTTTTTTAGTGGAACTCTGGCTACAGGCATCACTGGGCTCAGAGCCAATGCTGTGTGATTTCCATCCAAATACTCGGTATGCTCACCAAGGTCTCCCTCATCCTTGTCTTCTTCAACACAGACAGATGGAAGAAATCGGGTCCACTTGGAGTCCATAGTTTCACTGGACTGTTGAGTGAAAGATGGAAAGGAACAATTTAAGGGAACTGAATGCTGAGGCTTGGTGTTTAACACAGCAGAGGACTGCTTATTTGCACCAGTGAACTGGGAACATATATCATTATATGCACTAATGTCTTTTGAGCCCAGTGATGCAGCTGGAAAAGCACAAAGGCTAGCAGCTCTCTGGCTTGTACTGGCATGTGGGAATCCTGCTGAAGAGCATGGTACTTGAAGTAATGATTTGAAAGCTCCATCATTACGACGAGGCTGAAATAACACAAGCAATATAGATATATTATTTGTCGAAAAAGTTTCATCCTGAAATATCTTTTCAGTAGGACATGTAGAGTACATGATTATAAACTCAGTATTATGTTAGCAGGTGACACCAAAGAGCACAGACGCAAGTAAGACAGTAATAACAAAAGGTATTGTGTACAATATTTCCTTGGTAAAAATTTCTTCAGTAGCATCTGTTTTCCTTCAGAATCCTAACACAGGTTTGATAAGATGAGCTACAACAGTCTAAAAATGTACCTGAGTGGGCAGTTTTGCAGCAGCATACTGAGCAGTGTCCTTGTCGTCGTCTTCATCAACAGTGTAGTGTCCACAAGTGGCCCCTGAAATAAAGCTTTTCTTCCTTTTTCTGCTAGGGTGTTAATGACAACAGCATCAACTCTGGTATCAAATTACAAATCAAGTCAGATGTTTAATAAATTATGATTTAAAGTGGGGGAAAAAAAGAGCCATTCTTCTAACCTGAGGTTTTTATGCTGATGGCCCTGAGCTGTGTCTGTGTTAGCTCTCACTTCCTCATGCTCATCCTCCTCACTTCCTGGACCATTCTCTTTCTGCTGCACATATTTACTCCAGCGGCTTACAACCTGTGTCTGTGCCTGCATGAAGATGAAAGTTACAAGAGCAGTTGTTCTAATAATGAAACTTACTTCCAATCTGTAAAAACTAAAAATCTGAAATGTCCGTATGTGTGTTTGATGTGCTTTTAATATTCGAGCCGATGTGCAATTCTGGAAGCTTGCACACACAGAGACGAAAATAAAGCCATGACAATGAAGGAGGGAAACTTTCCAGACAATAAGTTAAAAATGTCAAAAAATAATAATAATAATAATAAATATAAATAAATAAATAATTTCCATGTCACTGTCAAGATTAAGGAGGTAGGACAAGGTACAACACTGCATAGGTAATTGTAGTCATAAGGACAAATTGTAGTTTGTCCTCATTTTTTTATTTTGTTAATTATTTTTTATTTTGTTAATTCTTTTTCTTTTATTATTTGTTATTTCTTTTATTATTCCTTATGTTTACCTTCTGCTCTATGTTTATGTTCTGTAAAGCTGCTTTGAGACAATGTCTATTGTAAAAAGTGCTATACAAATAAACTTGAATTGAATTGAATTGAAAAAGAACAAATCAGAATAGAATTTCAGTTGTTTAATTAAATGCTCTTTGTCCTCAAATAGCTGAGAGGTTTAAGTGTATTTTTATCTTGCTGGAAAGAGGACCTGCAGCCATACTATACTTTGAGGAACCCTGGCTGTAGCTGTAGCTAATAGTGCATCTTAGGCTCTGTAAGAAATTATGCATTTGCATGTACAGTAAGGGATCTATCATTATCCTTGCAAAGTCATGGGTCTGTGATTTTCTAACAGGTGGGAAATTAACATCAAAACATTACCAAAAGGTACAATGCCTATAAATAATAAAAAGTGGAATCTAAAGACAATGTTAATATAAAAATTTGGTTTACTATGGGTGCAAACTTAAGAAATAGAAAGAAAAAACAAAACAAAAACACTCTTGCTTCCAGTAACAGTTACAATTTGACTATACACATTTATAACATGCCTTATTTTTCAAAGAGATTATTAGTAAAATAGATCTGTACATCTGTAGGGGTCCACCAATCTTTAAATGTCCTTTCTGTAGATCCCTTCTCAACTTTATCTTAACTACAACCTCCAAAACATGGTGAAGACAAAGACTAATGAGGTCTAAAATCAAATCAAAGCCAGCAGAGGAGAAACTGATCACTAAATGTCAACGTGTGCTTCATCATTAATTGTAACAGTCAGTGAGAAGCATGTGTGGTGTTCCTTGTGTGGAGAAAAAAAATTATAGCCTATTACCTACTCTCCTCAACAGTCATCATCATATGACTCAGTTTGTGTAATGTCTGTTTGGGTAAAGGAATTAAACATTTATGAGTCTGAAATGTGTACAAACAACCTGAATCAATAATGGCACAGTTGGAGTGAATGTATTTGCATGGGTAATATGCCAATTTTATTGCTCATCTGGTACTAGTGTTTTTGTTTTAGCTTGCTGTGAATTATGGGTTTGCACACATCACAGTATATGTCCAGCCACCGAACACGACATACCTTTTGCTCGAAAATTTGAGTCTCGTCTTCAGGGCCGACTTGAACTTCACACCCCTCCTTTTTCTCCCTGTGAAAAAGGAGACAGTCATAAAAGATTTATGAAAGATATTTTACACTCTGTGGGTGGTTAAAGAAAGAGAAGTAGCAATGTCCATAACAGTGTTAACACCCAGCACCATAAAACTCACCACTCAGTCCAGGTTCTTTCATTTTCTACCTCTAGCAGCTCTCCACGCAATGAATTCAGCTTCTGTACGTGCCGTCTACACTCGGCACCTGTGCCTCTGCCGTATTCCTGCAACAAATCAAATACTGAGCCAGAGGAACAACACAAAGCCTTGCCCAATTTAATGAAATAAACTTACTTTTATAAGTGACTGTTTTTCCCCACACATCTTGCATGTCCATTTTTTGATCTTTTTGACCTGAAGTAAAATATAATTACAGTTCAGCCAGACAACAAGAACTGGGTTCTCAGTCTTGGAGATAAGCAGGTTCTACGGCTACCTACTGGAAGTAATCCACAATATTATGGACTAAACAAGATAATATGGTACCATATATAATAACACCATGATTTAATTTTTGTAAGGTCACAATTTTCTCCTATGACGTAACTGTTATTATGGATCAGGTTTGTAACCAGACTAGATGTACTGTACAAAAGTTCTTAGGCACACTAACACAGAGATATCAGAAGACCACATTTTAGATCTCCAGGATATACATTTTCACAGGAATTCATTAGAAGTAACATTAAGTAATAAAACCTGATCTAAACATAATGGAGGGTGTCAGGTTTGACCTGCCGAGAACCGAATTCTTTAGAAAAAACTAGCAGATTTCCAAGATGATTGAAAAAATAAATCCTTTTTTAAATAGTGATTCTAAAATTTAAATGTAAGGGAAGGTCAGATCAAATAATTTAGTGTCACCAATAATGAAATTATCCAGTGAGATTTTGAGTGACATTTAATGATTGTCTTAAACTCTTATCCAGAGGAACATTTAATTCAATTCAATTCCATTCAAGTTTATTTGTATAGCGCTTTTTTACAATCGACATCGTCTCAAAGCAGCTTTACAGAACATAAAACATAGAACAAAAGGTCATTATAAAGAATAATATAAAGATAAATAGAATACAAAATTCAAGATTAATTTTAGATATATTTAAATGTGTTTGTATTTATCCCCAATGAGCAAGTCTGAGGTGACAGGTGATTGTGGTGAGGAGGAAAAACTCCCTTGAATGGTAAAGGAAGAAACCTCGAGAGGAACCAATAAAAAGGGGAACCTCATCCTCATATGGGTGACACTGGAGGATGTGATTATAAATATACATAAGTTTAATTTTAAGTGTTTTATTACTCTGTTAACATAAATTAATAATTAATGTCTTATTGTAAAATAATATGTTTCAAAAAAGTTCCAAAATGTTAACTTATATACATTGGTAAATTATTATATTTATTAAATTATTATATATTATATACACAATGGTAAGTTAAATTATTTGGTTTAAACACCAGAATTCACATCAGTATCCATGATGAATGTGGCCGTTTTCTAATTAAGTGCCTGACCTACAGTAAATTGCTGTTGTCCTTTGGTTAGCCAATATAACAGTATCATTCTAAAATTAATTCTAGTAGACCAACTTTAGTGAACGTGTTCCAGATTCCCGGTCTTTTCTGCCATCTGAGATATTTTTGGAGATCAGAATCAGAATTAGGTTCAGGTTTATTGGCCAAGTGTGTTGACACACACAAGGAATTTGGTTCCAGTTGTTTGTGACTCTCAAAAGTACAGACAAAAATAACATTATACGATACAAGATAATACAGACTATACAAGACAATGCAGATGTGATACAATTAAAAATTATGAGTATTAAATATGAATACAGAATATATGACTGATCAGTTATGTACATAAAGTGTGGGAAGTGCAAATAACAATATTGAGCAATATTATGCTTTTTGTACAACATGCAGCAGCAGTAGTGTCTGTAACATACACAGAAGACTGACAGTTCTGATCATGCAGAACTTATGCTATGAAGCAGGGAATATAATTATGGTGAGTTGTTGATCAGGGTGATTGTCTGGGGAAAGAAAACTGTTCCTGTGTCTGGCAGTTTTAGTAAGCAGAGTTCTGTAGCACCTGCCAGAAGGGAGGAGCTGAAAGAACCCTTGTGTCCAGGGTGCGAAGGGTCAGTGGTGATTGTTCCTGCCCGGTTTCTGGTTCTTGTATCGTACAAGTCCTGGGCAGTGGGGCGCAAATTATTATTTCCGCTGTTTTTACTGTGTGTTGCAGTCTGTTTTGTTGCTGCACCAAACCAGATGGTGCTGGATGTGCACAGGAAAGATTCAATGACTGCAGTGTAGAGCAGCATCAACAGCTCCTGTGGCAGACCATAATTCCTTAATTGGCATAGAAAGTACAGTACATCCTCTGCTGGGCCTTTTTGATGATAGAGTTTATGTTGCACTCCCATTTCAGGTCTTGGGGAAATGGTAGTGCTCAGAAACTTAAAGGCCGTCACAGATGACACAGTGCTGTTGGATATTGTGAGGAGGAGAAGTGTTGAAGGGTCTTTTCTAAAGTCCACTATCATGTCCACAGTTTTGAAGGTGTTTAACTCTAGACTGTTCTGACTGCACCATAGCACCAGCCAATTCACCTCCTGCCGGTCGGTATGCAGACTCATCGCTATCATGGATTAGACCGATGAGGGTAGTATCATCTGCAAATTTCAGGAGTTTAACAGATTGGTCACTCTAAGTGCAGTCATAGAGGGAGAATAGAAGTGGGGAGAGGACACATCCCTGAGGAGCGCCAGTGCTGATTGTCCGAATGCTGGAGGTGACACCTCCCAGTCTCACCTGTTGTTTCCTGCCTGCCAGGAAGCTGGTGATCCACTGACAGATGGAAGGGGTTATAGTGAGCCTTAGGAGTTTGGAGTATAGAATTTCCTGAATTTGAATTATAAAAGCAGATTTGAGATCGACAAAGCGAATCCGGGCGCGTGTCCCTGGGCAGTGCAGGTGTTCTAGAATGTAGTGCATCATCCACTGATCTGTTTGCACGGTAGACAAACTGTAGGGCAGGGGTATTCAATTAAAATTCAAAGAGGTCCAGTTACTAAAATTTCCTCCCAGCAAAGGTGAAAAATAGTGTACCCTCATGTTAATAAAATCAATAACGCACATACATTTCTATATAATTTATTGTTAAATTTCAAGTGTTTTCAAAGTCTGAACTTGTATGGCACTTGAACGGAAAACAATCCTGTAGTTGTCTTTACTACATGTCAAGTAACAGACAACAGACACTGTATTTCTTCTGAATAGAATAAATAAAAAGTGCACTTAGGGCCTATATTTCAAGTAATGTAAAACATTCAGAATCTTTCGAATAAAATAAAAGTGATTTTAATCTTTAAGAAAAAAATGAAACAGACTTTTGAGTTGCCCCTTTTTTTAAACATTAACTACATTAATAACACAGGGACCTTAGGCAAAAAGAACATTTCAGGTAAAATAGAACAGGGCAGAATTTACTGAATAAAAGAAAAGTGCAGAGCTTTGAGCAGCTCCCTTTTTCCTCTCTCTCCTTTCCTCCTCTCCTTACTCCCTTTCCATCTTCCGGTCCTAGTGAGAGAAATGGACATGTAACTGTCCTGCCAGCAGCTTGAATCTTAATTGTCCTGCCAGCGTAATTAGGTGCATTACTGCCACCTTCTGCTCTGGAGTATGGAACAGAAACAATCTGTTTTTGGCTTGGCTTTTGATGACGCTCCTGTCGTAATAACTAGATTAACTGCGCATGAACGAAAGATTTACCTTTATTATTAATATCAAAGAGCTTATATAATCTTATAATATTAGATTATAATAAGGAGATGCTTAATATGATAATATTAGAGTTTTAACGGGTCCGGGCAGACTCGTCACTCGGTCCGCCATTTGGTGATGCCCGCTGTAGGGGATCCAGCATCTGTTTTGTTTGTCTTTAGGTGGGCCGATAACATCACAGCTGCTGTTATACAAGTTGTGAGAGCAGGTTCACTCCATCAGTGTCCAAAGCCAGATTGTGTTGAGCTTTAGACCACTAATTTGATCCCCACTGTTTAAAGGTTTAGTTTCTGGTGCCGTGACCAAATATGCATCTTCTTTCTAAAGCGTGTTTTTAAATAATAAGGGACTTTAAGACATGTGGTTCTTTCCATTTAATTTTAACGTCGTGTTCATTTAAAAAGGGCTTCATCAACATGTCCAGTATTTAAAACTCGTGAGTTTGTAGCTGTTCTGATTTATAAGGCGTTAAAGTGTGAGTTATTTTATTTCTGACAGACTGATACCACAAATTAGCTTGTTAGCTTAGCAGGCGAGCTAACGTTGTTTACACCGATTTATAATAATAAAAGGTAAGAGTTTAGAGAGAAAGCATAGCGCTTACCTGTTGTACTTGAAATGTCTGACAGGAAAAACACCTCAGTACGTGAAACTCTTGCACCATCTTGGTATTAAAAGCTAGCACTTTTTTTGTAGCACTTTGGTATCATCAACTCTTACGACGTTTGAAAATCGCGCGACACGAACTGCGTCGTTACGTCATCGGCAAAACGCGCTGCGACGTCCATTTTTATCTACTAACGTGATTATTTACCAGAATAAACTTTTTTTTAATTATTATTTTGTGTACATTTATTGCATCTGGATCTAGATTATATTTTGAACCATGTCACTATCAAATTTTATTTATAACTCTAAAATGGAATTAAATAGATCACCAGATCAATTAATATTTTCACATTAATCATTATTATTACTATTATTATGGGAATGTGGCTGGAATATTTAAAATGTACATTTTTGTTAATCTCTGTGCTGTCTCATTTAATTCTAATAAATGACAGTAAATTACTGTAAAATAACCAATTAAAAATCAAACATTAAGGATACAAAGTACTACAAAAATGTATAACAAATATTTTACACTACATGCACATACACACACAAATATATGCACACATACACACACACAAATTTGAGACATGAGACAAGTTTTATTAACTTCATATTTACTTGTATCTCAGCGTTACAAAAATCAGGTATAAATCATAATCCGTTGGTAAACCAAGTATTTAAAAAGACATTACATGCATGACACCAAGACAGATGTTAATTTATATAAAAACATAGCAAGAAGCAAACCCCTGTAACTCCCTTTGATTCATCTGAATTTTAAACTCAGTGATTAATATTATTGGAGAATTAAGCTGAAGTTAAACTTTACTGTTACACGGAGACCAGAACAATCTTTCATATGGATAAAATCTCCCTGAGTTACATTTTGGTCTCATTCTATCTGAATAAACTCTGTGGAATGCATCATGTATACCATCAGGTCCCACAGCAATAAGATTTGGTTTATTATGAGTGTTATGAGGTTCTGCAACTATAACCGTTATAAGAATCCCTAAAACTGATTTCAGATAACACTAAAAGGAAATCCTCCACCAACATGAAGACTGATCTGAAAAAGAAGCTTCTCCGACATAAACTGCAACTTGATGTGGATAAATTAAACAATACCATTGAAATGTCTGGGTTAAAACACTGTGTAATTATCTGATAAACCATCAGTTGGTTGAAGAGAAGCTGATCAAGGAGGCGAATGCAAATGGACTGAGCTTATAGCCTGCGCCACTGTAGAACTTGTTCTGAAATTCGACCCTGGGAGAAAACGAAATTGATTATTTTAGACTTCTTAGCGGGATTATTAAAGATTATTTAATGTTGGGTTAGGGTTTCTGCCATAAACCACTGTAGGAGTGTATGCGCGTGTTATTCTCACCAGTGAAGACGCAGTGCATGCAGAAAAGCCGAAAGACCTTCCATGATGAGAAGAATAGCTACTGTCAGGATGGCGAAAAAAGCAAAGACGAATATCATGATAACGCTTCCCACATAGCTAGTGGTTGAGAAGGATTTGCTCATCACCATCACCCAAAGCACTTCTGACAGCTCTGTAAAATAAAGACACACAATTAATATGCACAAGTAAAGAAAAACAGTTTCAATGCGGTCATTTTATTTTATTTATATAATTACTTGTGCAGGACAAGTTTGAGTAGAGTACATTTGCTGAAATATTAGGTCATTCTCACAGATCAGTCCGATCAGAAAGTTCAGATGGTCCTTGTTCGGTATGACACCTCTGTTTTATTTAATTAAAACTCTCCTGGATATGTAATGCAACACTTAGGTTTACTATCATACTGTAAAAACCCTTTATTTCATGTAAGCCCTATATTTAAGTGCATGATCCTAAATGCTAAATATAACAGTAGGAGATACAAAATACTTACGGGCATGAGCAAGACTGAGGGCCCACAGACGCAAGTAAGAGGCAGTGTTAGAGATGCAGCCCAGACAGTACTCTATGGTATGGATGGCCTGGTGCATGAACACATTGGCTGCATCAAACTCCTGTTCAAAACAGTTAAAAAGACAAAAACAGATAGAACCGATTATATGAGTGAAAACGATAGATAATTCGGCAGATACAGACATCTGACATTTAAACGATAACAAGTCTAATGACAACTTGTCTGTTGCTATCATTCTTTTAGTTATGATTCTAACACATTAGTGAGTGGCCAGAGACTTCTATGGACATATAGTAAAGTTTAAAGCTGCAGCCATGACCAAATGAAGTGCCTTAGGAACTTGTAAAAGACGAGTAAAATCTAATACCCAGTTTTAAACATCAAAACCATTTGTATAATTAACTGGCATGCTGAACATTAGCATGCTAGTCTTTACTGAACCATTCTGATTTTTGGTTTTATGTTAATAACCAATATATTCATACGGTTCAATAAAAATCATACAATCCAGACGAGACCAAGCGTTAATACTGCTTTCTCCATGTCGGCTGTGCGTTATCTAACTAGTTAAATAGTCTGTTAGCTTAAACGGATAAATAAAAACGATTGTACGATACATGAAATTCAAACACACTCTTTAACCGAAGATGTGCCTTCTTTAAAGTCAAATTTCTATAACTCACCTCCTCCTCTTTTTCTGGTTTGGTCTCAAGCTCATCTTGCTGAGCATTTATAGAGCCATTTTCTGCTAGTAGAGGACGCCTCTCACCCTGAGGAACAACACACTACGTTAAAATGCAAGCAGTCATACAACTACACATAAGATCCTCTTTATCAGAAACACCGCTATGTAATCAATCAATTACAGCAATGCAGTGAAAAATAAATCATTAAGTATGAAAATATTTGCCATGAACTATACACAGACCCTTGACCCTGCCTGGCGTTTCTTCCTCTTGAAGGTCATGTACTCATGTATGGGCTTTCCCAGCAGCAGCACAGGAACTGAACACACTGCCAGAACCACCAGTATCTTCTGCACCGTCATCTACAGACAGAACAGACACAGTGTAAGGCTGTTCATTATCCAACACACATTTTAAATAGTATAATTGTACCATTATACTCTAATTATTACCATAACATCAATTTTACCATAATTGTAACAAATCTTAAATATAAGATTGTCCCAAAGCTTATTCTTAAAGGATTAGCCAGATTATGACTTATACAACAGATGGCTACAAGTTTGCTTGACATCAGTAGTTGGATCTAATACAGGTTTAATTTTTATTTACTCAAAACAAAATGAGTACAACAAGAATCTCCATGCAGGATTTTGTATTCAACATGTATGTAAATCAGTAGTATTTTCATGATACTGCTTTTTTCGGCAAGAATGAATACGTCTCATTTTGTCTGTTGTGGGCTTTATTTAAAAAGGCAGCGTTATTATAAATGATATCTCTCACAAACCTGGTAACTGTAAAGGTCCTGATTGGCTTTATTCTCTGTGAACAGGAACATATCTATGAAGTGGATGAGAATACTGGGTGCTGTGCTTGAGCTCTCAGGACCATAAACAACCCATTTAAAAATCACCATGAAGATCAGGTAACCAAACAAACACAGCATGAAAAACAACTCGGGAATCAGGACCAGAAACACACTGCTTATCTCCCTGAAGTGCCTACAGGCGTAAAGAGAAACAGACAGACACATGTATAGTAGTCATCGAAAGTCATGCCGCAGGTAAGAAGGGAGAAAAAACAAGCACAGCTACTCACAGATAGTTGAAGAAAGACAGACAGACCCCAAACGTCATATGGATGATTCCAATAATCACGGACATCTTCATCTTATAGGAGTTAAGGAACGTCAGATGGTTACTAGCCATTCCCCAGATCTGAAGATAACAGAGATTACTTCATTTCCGTCTCTAACAAAGGCTGTTAAAACAGTGAGACACTAAATACAATTATAATCAAAAGCTGGTTTACCGGATCAATGCCAAATGGATAAGGGCCAGTAAATACTCCAGTAACATTTGGGTCCAGTGAGAGATAGGGGTTTGTCCTGAAAGTCTCATCACTGACAGATAAAAATAACATGTTTTCTCATATATTAAAAAAAACAAAACATAAAGAACAGTATCAAATAAAATGAGCATTTTTATTCATGTTTGTGACACGTACGTCCAGTTGTAGAATTCTGCATGGGGCCTAATATGCCATGAGGAAGGGAAGGTGACAAGGCCTCTGCTGAAGCACTCGTTGTATATGGCACCCGTGTAGATGGAGAAAAATCCCATCAACAGGATCAGATAGCGTCCTCCAAACATCATACGCCAGATCTGAACACAAAAATTTACATGAATGGTAAAGGAATCTTAAGTAAGGACTGTTGCTAGTGCTAGAATCTTCACAAAAAAGGAGTCCAAAGTGCTGGTGAAAAATGATTTTATGACATGTTGAATGGAAAAGAAAGAAAGAAAGAGAGAGAGAGAGAGAGAGAGAGAGAGAGAGAGAGAGAGAGAGAGAGAGAGAGAGAGAGAGAGAGAGAGAGAGAGAGAGAGATAGATAGATAGATAGATAGATAGATAGATAGATAGATAGATAGATAGATAGATAGATAGATAGATAGATAGATAGATAGATAATCTTCCACTGGCAATATCAATGCATTGTAATATGATTAAAAATAATATTTTTGGTTCGTTCCCCCCTGCATGATGTAAAGTACAGTCAGGATGCATAAGCAGCTCTTTACTGCTTCATTTTCCGCTGTCAATTCTATAATGAAGGCAAACAACCTGGCATCTTTAATGTTTGTTGCTGATCTAGGTAACAAACTAGGTTAATACTAGATAATAAGGGAGGTGTTACGGGTAATATTTACTGATTGTGTAAGACCTTCATTTTCAGATCAGCATAATCGGTTTCCTTTACTTTTTTTGGATGAAAAACAACATATTAATTGTAAAAAAAAAACCAGACATTAATAACTTCACTTTTTTTATTATAAACTCAGCCATAACAAGCTGTAGGAATGTTTTTTTCCAGTGACAGGACAGTGTAGGAATGTTTTTTCCAGTGACATCCTGATAATATTACGGACGACTGTTACCTACTATGAGGAAAAAACACCAAACATTCAGTTGGCAGATATAAGGTGCCAAGCATTTCACCTCATTTGAGCTGTTCCTTAATTTGGGGTCCTTTTCCTCACACACCATCCAGAGAGCAGCGAGGGTCATGAGAAGGCCGTGTCCCACATCCCCAAACATCACCGCAAACAGGAATGGAAATGTAATGATGGTGTACAGTGCTACAACAAAAGTGAGACAGGGTGACCGTGTAGCTCGGATACATACAGTATACCCTTTGTGTGCATGAATGCATGTTAGGGGTGTTACCTGGGTTGACTTCTCTATAGCTGGCTACTCCGTAAGCATCTACAATATTCTGGAAGCCTGCAGTGAAAGCGTTAGTGGGGAAGAGGGTAGGAGGAGAGGTGCTAGCAGGCAAACGATTGTAGAATGAATCAACACTGCTACCACTGGTTCTCTGAGCAAAAGAAACAGAGAGAGAGAGAGAGAGAGAGAGAGAGAGAGAGAGAGAGAGAGAGAGAGAGAGAGAGAGAGAGAGAGAGAGAGAGAGAGAGAGAAGTGGGAAAAAAAACTCAGTTGTCACATGTCAATATGTCATGTACGGTTATATCTATAAATGAGAGCATGTGAACATTCCTGTAGTGGATGCACGCACACACACTGACACACGCACGCGCGCTGACACATGCACGCGCGCTGACACATGCACGCGCACGCACGCACGCTGACACACGCGCACGCTGACACACACGCACACTGACATGCACGCACACTGACACGCACGCACACTGACATGCACGCACACTGACATGCACGCACACTGACATGCACGCACACTGACATGCACGCACAGACACACTGACACGGACACACACGGACACACACTGACTGACACACACGGACACACACTGACACACACACACTGACACACACACACTGACACACACTGACACACACACACTGACACACACTGACACACACACACTGACACACACACACTGACACACACACACTGACACACACACACACTGACACACACACACACTGACACACACACACACACACTGACACACACACTGACACACACACTGACACACACACTGACACACACACACACTGACACACACACACACTGACACACACACACACTGACACACACACACACTGACACACACACACACTGACACACACACACACTGACACACACACACACTGACACACACACACACTGACACACACACACACTGACACACACACACACTGACACACACACACACTGACACACACACACACTGACACACACAGACACACACACTGACACACACACAGAAAGTCCTCCTTTTTTAACCAGCATATTTCTTCTGATCAATCATTTTCTTAAGGTAACTCAACTGTTTCTTAGACCAGGTGAAGCAATGGGGAAAGTATTCTCATTTTTTCCCCCGAAAGATTCTATTTGACTCGCCCCCTGCCTACCTCCTGCCTCCTTATTCCCAACCAACCCAAGAAAGTGTCACAGTTTTGCTTTCAATTTTAGTGTGAGCCTGAAAATTGAACTCCTCTTCTATGTGAATCTTAAAAGAGGAATACAAACGCATGCATTTCTACACAACACACACGTTGTGTAATCTCATTGCAATGAACTTTAAACAATCACCATTTTAAACAGAATTTAAGTTGCACAATAGTTCAAGTTTCCCTCGGTTAAACATTTTATACACTTTTACACTATTCTGTTATTACTTTATTTTAATTGAACCGAATTTCAGATGAAGCTTTAAATAACTGTAATTATAATAACCCAGGTTCCATTCTAGAGCACTAGTAGTAATGACAATGGCATTTTAGGCTCAGGTGTTACTTTTTAAGCCAGAAATAGTTGCACGAGTGTTAAATTCTCACCCCCCCCTCACGTAGGGCACTTTGTAGGGCAGGAAGCTGGCTAACTGGGCACCATGCCTCAGCAATCAGGCACTTCTCAGTGACTGAGGGGCTGCAGAGATTCAGCACCATCTGAATGGCTTTGCACTTCTGCACCCGCACACGCCACTGCGGTAAAACTGCCACAGCACGCATTAGCAACTGTTGCAGGTACTGTTCTGTCTCGTTCATCACCTGTAGGGAGAGAGAGAGAGAGAGAGAGACAGAGAGACAGAGAGAGAAGGGATAAGTTGTAGATCATGCAAGAAATGCAAGATGCTTCAAAAATGAAAAAGCACAAAAATTAATGTAATATATGGGGACTTTGTGATTCAAATGGTTTAGTGACAGCTTAGAGGAGGAGAATTAAATAGAACAGATTCACTCACTGATTTGATGTCTTCGATTCTGGTCTTGAGCCCGTTCAGTACCTGCTCTCTCTCTGCCTGGCTCTCTGAATATGGGAACGTCTGTGTGTGGAAGCTGGGTGTGTTGCAGGCAAGTTAATTAAATTGTATACCAAGTTATTGGCTTGCTAATGATGTTTAAAATACACAAAAAAAAATTAAATCACAGCCATATTTAAAAAATAATAATAATCAGCCTTTTAAAAAAGTACTAAACTGTTGTAAGATTCTTGTTTTTCTATGCAATGAACACCACTAAAACCTACCAATCACAGATCTTCTTCACCTTCTGTCCAATCTGATCCCCCCAAAAGGAGATGAGGAAGATAGTCCACTGAACCATTTCACCCTGAAACACAACCACACCAGTCACAATGAAATCTGAAATTTCATGATATGCCTTCACTTAAAAAACATTGATCATAATTCACAAGCTTAACAGTTTCATTAAGGATCACTGTGTGAAACAACAATATCCCTGATGAATATCTCACACTTTCAGGATGCTCCAGCTTTTCGTCCATTTCTCGAAAGTCCACAATGATGTAACCACGGCAGGCACGCCAGAGCAGCCTCTCGAAGGCTGGTACCTTCCATGGGTGCACAACGCCAGCCACAAAGCTGAGCCTCACATCCTGCCTGTTCTCTGCTAAACCCACTGGGTCAAACGAGGGAGGTGCCGCAGTCTGAGAAATATTGACATTCATAATAATATGTAAAAATCGTTGACCTGCAATTTTTTTTTTTTTTAAGTTAGGTTTCAAAATCTTGACTGATGTTCAGATATTTAGGTTAAAAAATATATATATATATATATATTGGTGCAAGTATTTGGACAAAAATGAGAAAATTATGACAAAGAAATGTATCTAGATGATATCTAGATTTCCAAAAAAATAAAATGTATTCGTTTGGTTCTTTGATCTTGGAAAACGTTACGATTATGTACACACATAATTTTCTGTGATCTAAACCATTCAAAAGCAAGAAATGGGATGTGGAATGTATCCTGGACCTGAGAGGCTGTGAGGAAGTGCATCTGAGTTAACACTCCTCTGTACTGACACAGCTGAGTCAGCTGAGCCCGGATGCTGTCTCTGTTTCTGGAAACCTGAATCGGTGTAGAACAAACAGATGTACGAAATAAAATTAGCTTCCTGTGTGGACTTACTGATATACTCCTTCACTCACACACAAACACACACCTCTCTGAGCTCCCGAGATAAACGCTCACTCTCCTCTTCGATAATGAGCAGTTCTCTGGGCTGTGGTGCCGGGGGGCTGAGCAGGGCTTCCTGAAGCGGTGAGCGCAGTGATGGAGAGATGGAGCGTGTGATCTCCTGCTCCAGAAACGCTGTGTACATAATCCACAGAAGCAAGAAAAACACAAATGAGTTTGAATTTGTAGTAAACTGTTTGTAGAAATTAAAACCAACCGTCACTGCATTTATAGAATCTGAGCAAAGAATCTGAGTGTGAAAAGAAAAAAGAGAGAGAGAGAGAGAGAGACAACAGGAATCTTCCCAAACTACTCACCGAAAGTCTTCTCGAGCTCCTCGCATCTTCTCACCTCGTTGACAAACTTCCTCTGAAACGCGTTCACATTCGGATTAAGCTGCGACAAAACAAGAGAAAGAGTGAATACAGTGTTGTGGTGAGCAAAGTCTGAGTGATAAGAAAATCTATTCAATTAATACACATGTACAAAGAGTAGATTTAAGAAATGCAATGCTAGGCAAAAGGTGTTTTTAGTTTTCAAATAATTGTCACAGTAAATGGTTTTGTCCTACAAAATGTATCAGGACAAGGAGATTACATCATTTCATCTATGGGGGAAGGGGGGGGGGTTACGAGGTTATATGAGGTTACGCAACACCTACAGTTCCCTCCCAATGCATTAGAATGACAAAGCCACGTCTTTGTTTTTAGCTATACACATTCGGGTTTGAGTTTAAAAGATGAAGACGAGACAATAGATCAGAATTACAGCTTACATTTCGAGATATTTTATCTAGATGTGTGAAATTAGTACAAAACACAGCACCTTGTGTTGGACCCACCCATTTTTGAGTGATATTGGAACACAGAATTGATTCACAGATGGACTTGCGATTGGGTTTTAAACTGTTCTTCAGATCACAGACTGTTGACCAGACATTTTCCTTTACAAATTACTGGTACAGAGCAAAATGAATGGTTGTATCAGTTAGGACAATTTACCCAAAAGCAGCAAACGTCCCCACACTATCACACTATCACCACCATGTATGATTTTGGTTCGACTGTGTATTTAACGGGTCAATTACTTTTTAACACTGAACCAGTTGGTGTTGGATCCTTTTTTTTCTTTCGGTAAAAGAAGCGAAGATATAAAACTGTTTTTTGTGTTATTTAGATAAACTTGTCTTATTTTAAATGTTACTTGATGATCTGAGACATTTGTGACAAATATGTAGAAATAGTCAAGAATCAGAGACGGACGTTAACTGACGGAATCATCCAGAAATCACGGAGTGTGATTCCTTTCTATATGTTTATCTGACCTGTATGAGCATTTGTGTGTGTGTGTGTGTGTGTGTGTGTGTGTGTGTGACCTTAATGTGGCTTTGCTCAAATGAAACTGAGAAGGACAAAAATGTAAGAAAATACCAACACTGTTTTACCACAGAAACTACTGATCAATGAATCATGAGAGAACGTTAAAGGCTCCTTAACCAACGGAAATACTTAAGAAATGTTCCCTGCTGCCGTTTTAAAGGCCAAGTATCCAATCGCCGAAACGATTTTATACAAATTAATATGAGAGACTGTACAAAGGGATGAATTTATGGATGTGTGTGAGAGGGACAGAGAGAGAAAGCACATGTTAAGAATGTCAGCCTCTTACATCTCTAAACTCGACAATACCCAGCTCTCCCAGCTCACTGACACAGTTGTAGGCTGCACCGGATTGCAGGAAGAGTTGCACCAGGCACACCTCCTCACTGCGGAACATGGAGCCCATGACCTGGGAAAGAGAGAGAGAGATGGCATGGGAAAGATAATGAATAGGGGAGAGAAAGAGAAAAGAGAAAGAGGAGAAGAAGGGGGGAAAAGAGAGGAAGAGATCGAGAGACAGACAGAGAGACACAAAGAGAGAGACAGAGACACAGGGAGAGAGACAAAAAAATCAAAAAATCACAGAGAGACACAGAGTGAAGAAACTAAGAAACTCAGTTGTCACATGTTCTGTTATGTCTATAAATGACAGCATGTGGAAATTCCTGTAGTGGATGCGTGCACACAACACACACACACACATACACACACACACACACACACACACATATGTGCACACACACATTCCTCTTTCCATTGCATGCATGTCTGAGTCAAATCTGAATCTAAAACTGGTAACAAATTTTCCAGCCTGAACTTGACTGTACTCTTGAGTTTAAAATCCCATTTGTCATCTTAAACATGAGATTTGACATTTAAAAAAGTGGGAACAACATTCAGTGTGATCATTAGTGCAAAATGCATTTTGAATACATCACGAAGAACAGCAATAAGAACAGCTGTAAAATCAATAAATTACTATTTCACAAACTGTCATCAGGGTAACATGTTCTATGAGGTTTGGGTTCTGGCACGCTTACAGTCTTCAGCCTCATTTTATACCGCCTTTATACTGCCTTCTGAAATCTCCTTTATAAACAGTCAGAATGAGTGTATTAATATAATCCTATATATAATAACAACACTCTGTAGTAACACTGAAGGTGCAAGATGAAGAGATTTTTAAACGGTTTGTTATTATGGTGAATTTGCCTTTGATTTGTTTGTATTTCACAGTTTTGTAGGAAATCTCCAGTGATTGTGCTTGACCTGACAAATAACACTTTAATCATGTATTGTGTTTGTGATTTGAA